>NC_044002.1:13542399-13579899 GCF_902150065.1 Myripristis murdjan | reverse complement strand
GTGGTGGCAGGGCGAGCAGCAAGTGATGCATAGGCAGCAGCAGCAGCGACAAAGACAGTATGGCAAGCACAGAGCGAGCAGGCAAGTTTGACAGCTTAAATACTCTGCCCAATTAGTGATAACAGTATGTGTGCTCAGCTGACACATCAGCTGATCCACAGTTGTCTGCCTGAACTAGCTCACAGGCTTTGCTTCATTAATGACTACCTGTGACACTGCAGGTGACATGTTTAGGTGCAGTTCAAAGCTTATACAGTGTAGAGGAATTTTCTGAAATTAATCCGAGGAAGCGTGGAGTGCAGACCTGAGTTGCTCCATAAATGTAATGATTGTTGGTAGTATACCAGTTTAAGCACAAATATTAAAGTAGTTCCACACATTCAGTCAGTCCTGAAATTTACCAAGTGACACCTCTGATTAAACGGCATGCACTTACATTTCAGAAAATTCAGAGAAACAGCAGAAGTTCTTGAATTAGTCTCTAGACTCATAAATATGCATGAGTAGGCGTGTGCTTGTACGCATGTTCATGGATATTTGCATTTGTGAAAAAGAGCCTAGCCAGCCTTAATGATTCATGTTTAGAAATAAATGAAATTCTGTGTCAGTGTGATAATTTTCAGTTATGAATAGGTCTGTATAGGTCTGTGTGTGTGTGTGTGTGTGTGTGTGTGTGTCTGCACACGCCTTGATTTCAAGTGCCCATCATGTCAGCAGAGCTCCAAATTAAGTTATGTCTGCAGAGCAAGACATGCTGTGCCTTAGTCATCAGTCTTCACAGGCTAAAAACTAAACTCATTACATTTGTATTTGTGTGTGTGTGTGTGTGTGTGTGTGTGTGTGTGTGTGTGTGTGTGTGTTTGTTTGTTTCTGTGTGTGTGAGGGAGTGTGAATCTGTGTGTATCTCTGTGAGTATAATTCTGTGCGCATCTGTATGAATCTGTGCTCGTGTGTGTGTGTGTGTGTGTGTGTGTGTGTGTGTGTGTGTGTGTAGGTGTGTAATCGTGCCTCATTACTGGTGCTGTTTACAGGCGAGAGTTGGAGAGTCAGAGAGAGGCGTGGAATGACTTCCAATCACTTGCCTTTAATTACACTAACAGCATTTGTATGCTCTCTCACCTCATTTGTCCTTCTTACCTTCCTCTTCTTCCCTCATCTGTTGCTTTCTTGATTCTACTTTTGACACTTTCTCATGTCTTGTTTTCTCTCTCTCTCCTCAATAGCTGCCACTCCTGCCAAATTCCCTTACTAGCATGTGTCCCTTTGGCCCGGGGACTAGTGGCCCGTTCTCGGGCCTTGGCAGCACCTCAGACGCATCCGGGACCGCCAAGTATGATTGGCAGCCAGCAGGGTGGGCAACTCCAAGTCCATTACTGTGGGGCTGAACTGAATCGTCTGCCCGACTGCAGACTCACTTGGGTGTGAAGCAAATGTCATCTCAGCTCCTTCCATCCCTCCATCCATCCATATTTCTTCCAAACGGCTTGCACTGTGCTATTGTCTTGTTTTGCTCTGAACAGCAACAAAATGGTAAGAGTTAGATTAAGTCCCATACTGAATGACAGTGTTTCCTCTTAAATGGATTTTCAATTCAATTTATGCAGTTTGAACCACTGCAATATCTTCAATAAAAATAAAATAGACAAATGTTAATAAAGAAATCGCAATACCGATGGTATGGTATCTTTGTTTATTTATGAATTTATGTATTTACCAAATGAAAGTACTGATAGCCAATATTTTGGGGTAATATTCAATATATTTAAATGTGAAAATTACTATACAAAAAAAAAAAATAATAACAGGAAAGCTATTGACAGAGTAAATCTCTTAAATTAAATGTCTGAGTTAAAAGATAAGATATAAAAAGACATAATGGTCAGTAAACCAATAAATCGGTCTAAGCCTAATTTGGATGATCTATGTCAGCGGTTATTTTTTTGGGGTTGACAAGATGACCAAGGCACAGGAGAAAAAAAAAAAAAATAAATAAATGCAAACTGATCCTCTGACAATTAGGCAAATGAAACAACCTGAAAAGGTCATCAGAGGTCATGAGCAGGCATCGGTTTGTGTTAGAAGGTCATGAGCCACAAAGATTGAGAACCACTGGGCTGGAGCAAGATGTATTACACCCTCAGACTGACTGACATTGTTTTTGGTGCACAAATGTCAACATTTTGGGACTGAGCATTAAGTTTCTGATTCTGAGTCTCGGCTACAAAAGTTACAAAAAAAAAAACATATTTTCCACTGAAAGCCCCAGATTAAGTCTCACATGCTCAGCTGTCATCTGTTCTAATCTGTATGCATACAGTGTTGAAATTAGCCTTCACTAGACTTATGGATGCCAGAGAGTATATAAATCCTACTCGATGTCTGCTTCAGTGTTGATTTTTTTTTTTTTTACATCTGTTTCTTGTTGTGCTAGTGTTGTGCTAGTGTAAAAAAGGGCCTGTGGGTTAAGATGTGAAAACTTAGCTAAACATTTTGTTCCACATGCAGGCTCATTTTCTACTCCAGTGCAAAAGTACAGGAGTGGTGTAAAAGCCTTAATACATAATTCACCACCATCTGTCCACAGCACATGTTGTGTAATAAAAGCTCTCTTGTACCCTCTTCTCCTCCCTCTTCTCTCTCTCTCTCTCTCTTTCTCCCTCTCCCTCTCTCTCTCTCTCTCTTTCTCCCTCTCTCTCCCTCTCACTTTCTAATTGTCTTGTATTTTTTTTTTCTTTTTTGGCTTTTTCTCACTGTCTCGTTCTGTTGTTCTGTGCCAGCGTCTGTGTCAGTCTGCGTCTCGCATGCTCTCTCACACACTCCTCTGCCATCTTCTCGTTTTCATACACCCTCCCTGCCTCGGTGTTTCTCCCTTTCATTTCCATGTACCACCGTTGTGTTTTTGTACTCTTTTGCACACACATCCGTCTCCCTCTCCCTCTTTCAGCCCGTCTTTCTCTGTCTGTTACCGTGTCTCCCTCCCTCCCTCCTTCCCTCGCCTTGCTGTCGATGACCCTCCATGCAGCAATAGATGCCAGCGTCAGCTCCACTCCATCTTGAGGTCAATTAGCATTTCACAACTAATCAGATCTATATTGTCCAAGCCTGTGTGTGTGTGTGTGTGTGTTTGTGTGTGTGTGTGTGTGTGTGTGTGTGTGTGTGAGTGAATGTGTGTGTGGTCTCAGTCTCATCAGGTCTATTGTGGAGGCTGACAAAGCAGTGGCCCTCTGAATCAGTTTCTTTTGTAGTCCTCAACTGTATAGAGTCAGAGACTGCAGCACGTGGGTGTTAAGTGTCTGCCTATGTGTGTTTGTGTGTGTGTGTGTGGGTAGTATGTCAGCTTAGTGCAAAGTGACAGCCTGATATTCATTGTTCTTCAGTATGTAGTACAGGCTCTTGTACTCATGGCTCATCCTCAAGGGGGAGGAGAGGAGCAAGAAGAGAGAAGAAAAGTCAAAGAAGGAGAAGAAGTGGCACACACTAATAAAGGGGGGTGGGGTGATGATGGGGTTGTGCAAGTACAAAGACAATTAATATTCTATTATTCAGTAACATTCATGCAAGCACTTGCTTCTTCCTTCAGGGCATGAAAACGCTTGCAAGCCAAACTGAACTGAAGTGGCCTGACCTGAACTCAGTCACTCTGTGCTAATCTGCCTTTTAGCGCACACACTAGATGGCATATTATTGCCAATTAAGGCTTTTTGTTTGTTTGTGTGTTTGCTTGTTTGTTTGCAGTTTGTTCTTCTACGTTAATGCAGCTAATGCAGCGTATGCAGTTGAATTACCTTTAAATTTTAGCAGGGGGGGTTTATTTCGGAGGATACACACATGAATAGACTAATAGCACCGTATTGTTGGTCTGTTTGTTCCACATTAAAAAGGTAATGTTTTGAACCAGCATGTGTGGTCTTGCAATCATTTGAATGTTATTTGCTCAAACTCACTCAGCCAGACCACAAATCAAATTTTTATCTGAACCCAGATTTCACAGTTCTTCCAAGTTCCCTTTTGGTATACATTCATTTTTTATCCATTTTTGATAAGATAATGAAAAACTGGTGCAAAATCAATTTCTTTTTTATTTCTGAAAATTCGACACTTTGGAGATACAAGGTTTTCTCCCAGCAGTTGGGGTATGCAATTTGCCCAATCCAGTGCATGTATGAATGAAGCCAAGGCAAATCTGTACAATCGTGCGTATCTAAATATTTTAGACATCATTACATCTCTCACCAAGCTGCTGATGAGACTGAATCAATAGTAATTTAAGTGGAAAATCGTCGTGTCAAGAAACAATTTATCTCCCCCTGCTTCCCTACCTTCCTCTCCACCCTCATCATAATTTTGCCAGGCGATTATTTCTTCAAGTATGTTTCATTTGATGCATTTAACATTCATACACCCAGGTTTGACCCTTATATTCCTCACTATGGTTTTTCCTCTCAGTGATTTAAGAATTTAAGGTCATTTTGCAGCCGCACTCGTTGTAAGTCGCTCGGGATGAGAGCCTCAGCTAAACGCTCTAATGTGATGTAGATGGACAGCTCTGGTTCGCTAGAGTGTATCAAGTGCCCTGGCTGGTAGTGAGCGAACAGCCAGCCAAGTTGACAGCTGGTGGTTTTACATGAATTGAGCTCATGCTGGACCACTGTAGCCTGAAAGCCCATTTTAAAACCTCCACTTCCATTTTAATTCATTATTAAGGCTCCACACTGTCACTGCTAATGTCATTTTCAATCATAAATAATTAGAGGAGATTATTCAGATTTTTCTTTTCTTTTTTTGTGTATGTGGAAACGACTTGAATAGAACAGGTGAACGTTATGCTCCACTACTGATTTTACCTTAAATAGATTGATATAAATGCATTATTCAAAGTCGGACAGATCCGGTGTGAAACTGTTGGTGTGTGCCTTGTGTGTGAGCCGCAGTGAACACATGTTCTGTTCTGTATTCACCGTCTCTACACCAGTGCTGCATGCTCTTCCCCTTCTCTCTGCGTGTGCCAGGCCTTTTAAATGCTTGTTACCCTCTAGGCTCTCCTATTCACTACACATCCAGCTCTCAGTTCAGGCTTTCAGTGCCATTCTAAAAGCTTGTTTGGCATTGAGGCTCCTCACTGAACACAATATGCACTGCTGGTCACTAAAAAGCTTGGACCGTCATGTTTTTTTTTTTTTTTTTTTTTAGCTGAACTGAATTTTTTACATGGAAATTTGTGCATTGAGGGAGTTTCATTAACCCCTTTGTCCAGCCCATGACACCTGTTTTTAAAGTCATCACACCAATGCCAATGTACCTCTGTGTCAATAACGCCTTTGTATTTTAATAAATTGCTTGTGCAACTGTAGAGCTGGAAGTGCAGCTTAAAAAGAGACACTGTGATAATAATGATCAAAAATGTCTGTTGATAACTCCATACTGAGAAAAGCATTGCAGAAAAAAATATCACTTTTCCGAGTAATGAGTTGTGAGAAATATTGCTATTATGCATTCCCTGTATGTATCAGGAAGATATTGGATAATATCAGAAAATGAATTTTGCTTTCTGAGTTTCTTGAATTAGGAGTAGTACTGTGTAACCTCACATTTGCTGCTATTGAATAAAAATCATTAAATTAGCCTAAGTACTAGCCTCCATGTTTATTATTATTTATTTACAAGACAGTATGTGAATGCACTGCTATTTAGCAGTCAATTCAATTTCTCAAAGGAAAAGAGACAACAACAACTTTTTTATTACACTGAAAATTGGAATTAAATTATATATATAAAAAAGCTGCATTCTTTCCAAATACGTTTTGGGCATTATTCTGATTTGACTTTGACATAATATTAAATTGGGGCTGACTTCCTCCAGCTGAACATATTATTGGTGGTTTGAATAAGAATGAGAATGAGGAGAGCATAATTGTCACGTCTAATTTATGCACTGTTAAAAAAAAAAAAAAAAAAATCTTTTGACTGCAAATACCACTTTCAAAGCAACTACCTGAGCAGCATCAACATGCCGGCCTCATAAAGAAAAGCCCTCACAATGGGAATTAGGAGGACAAGCAGAAAGCAGCCAAAAGCACTTGTACACATTAGCTGCTAATTGTGTTTGGGTAGTTTTTTAGGTTGATTTTGTGGTCTGCTGGGGAGCAGTGCTTCTCGTAATGTGGTCACCCTCCCCCAGGTGGCATGGTCACCATCGATTTGGATGATTTTCCACTTACCTCCCATCCGCATGCAGTCAAATCTTACCATCCACTTGAGTGGAAGAAAGGTGCTTTTATGGCTCTATCTACACCAATGCAAATTACTGTGCTTTTACTGTGCTTGCCAAACAAAGTGATCCAGACTCTGACAAAGTCAAATAAAAGCAGTTTGAATAAGTGAACTGACTAAATTTTCCTGTTTTTTTTTTTTTTCCCTTCTTTGTTAATAGCTTCTTTGGCAAACACAAATCTGCTTTCCTCCATTCCCGCTGTCCATTCAGAGCCTTTGACTCCCCCCTGAGAGGCTGTATAGCCTTGATGAAAGCAGCAAGATGAGCTGGACGAAGGAAAACGGCAGCACAGAGGTGAACAACGAGGCCCGTGTTACGAGAGGTGAAAATGGGTTCAGAAAGAGGTACCTTTGTGGTTCATTCCATTCTGTGTTGATTTTTAACCCCAGAGCTTTTTTTTTCCTTCTGTTATATTTTGTCATATCCCAATTTGAAGCAGTCAGAGCTTTAAGTGGTTTTGGTGATTCGAATCGAATTCCTATTAGGTTTTCGGGCAAAGATGTGACTTTCCTGCTAGTTTGAATAAATTCATACCTGATTAGTTCTTTGAAACAAAAAAATCGCTGGGAAAACAGAGATCATTTGTGTTTTTTGACACCAAGTACCTTGTTCCTACTTCAATGCCATAACACAGAACAAAGTACCGAAGTAAAAGACACACTTGAAAAAATGACTTGTTTTGCGGCTGATTTTATCTTATCAGACAAATCAAGCTTACCCAAGGATCCTTTTACCTCTCTTTATTCTTAAACATGAAAATTTCACTTGTTTTATCTTAATTGCTTCAGGTTCAAGAGTCAAACTCTGTGTGATACGTTGGTCAAACATCAGGTTGAGACCCTGGTGAGCCTGCATGCCAGCCTGCTGTCAGACTCAGCTGTGATCCTTTACCTTTTCCTTTGTGGCACGCTTACCTTCGTTTGAACAATTAGCCTAATCCGTTTCTTTTCCCCTTTTCTTTTTTTGAATTTTCTGCCGATGAAGTTTGAGTTTTGTCGGTGGCGTATCTTGTCCAGATGGATGAAAATTCCTGTTCATGTCAACCACCCAGTTGTTTTTTTGTTTATTCCAAATGAAACACTTTTGCTACAAATGTTAAATGTAAAATGCATTACTTCTTTGTGCAAGAGGGTTTTCCTGCCAAAGTACTGTGTTTCTCAACATTTCGGCCAACATTTAGCTCATGTAAAAGCTTTTACAAACTGGGAGGAGGTTGAATCACCATTGTTATACCAACTGTCAATATATGGGAGCAAAACAGACATTCATTTTATTAGTTTAGTCACAATTTTACTCTGTTGAACAGCGGGATGGCAAATTGAGATTTTTCATTTATCATTCATAATGACATGAGAGACACAGGGCTCCAGGTTGATGAGATTGTGGATGTGTGAACCAGGGCTGCTCGCAGGATTCAGGTTAATTATGGTTTAGAGATTCATTCCTATAATATGATATGCATGTGGGAATGATATTTTGATGGAGAGGACCTGTGATTCCCACGGGACGAAGGATGTCACAGCGACAGGGGAGAGATACAGAGTAGTCTGAAGGCCTCCTGGTGCAACATTTAGGTGGCCAAATAAATTGCCAACTGGATTTTCAAGTAGCCTTGTGTCATTTTCATCAGCAAATTAATTACTTCATTTTTTACTTTCTCCATGAGAGTCAATAATTATAGGGGAGGATGCACAAAACAGTTTTAGTAAATCATAATTAAAATGCATTGAAATAGTTATATTTCTACTGTTTTTACAAGTACTTTGAGTCAGGTGGCAATTTCCCTGGAGTGCTTTAATATACTGGAATGGATGAGAGAAATAACTTTAACAGGTCAGGATGTCCTCTGTTAAAACAAACAGAACAAAATACTGTTTGGTTACTCTCTCTCCTTCTGCGTCACACAATATAACATGTCCCATCCTCCTCTTTTCCGTCTTGTTATTCCCTCTCCTTCTCATTTAGCTTATTTTGTGTCCAAGTCTTCCCACTTCACAAGGCGACAACTTTACTTTTCAATTTCTTTGGTCTTCTCCATCTGGCTCCAAACCCGGTAATGTGTGGATAGAGAGGCCGTGGAAGAGTCTGCCGAGAAGGATTCATCTCTCCAATCCCCAAGCCTCGCATTTTATCGCCAGCTCTTTAAAAGCATGTTTAATGTGCAGCTCCAAAAGGAGAATTGCGCTTGTAGATCACCCGCACACAATTCTCTGTCTCCCTCAGGCCAAGGATTGCCTGTTTTACTTTAGTTGGTGGTCTTAGGGGTTTTTTTTCTTCCCTTTTCTTTCCTAATCTTGCATCCTCGACTGACAAAGTGGGTTTGTTTTTGTTTGTGTCTGTGTGTAAGAGAGCATGAGAGAGAGAGACAGAGACAGATGGGGGAGTTGTTCAGGATCAGAGGAGCCTAAAGATGGTCAAGACAAATCGCAGGCCACATGCACACTGAAGAAGAAATATTCCTGCATGCCATGTTCTGATATTTTCTTTCTTTCTTTTTTTTTTTTTTTTTACTTTACTGTTTTTCATCATACGGACAGTGGCCAATGAATTTCCATTTAAAGGACTGACAGATGAAATTCAGTGAGAATGGGATAACATGATGTCCTGGATCACAGATCCCAGGTCCTGCAGCCACAGACTTGGCACAGGATAGTGTTGGTTCAGCATGCTGGTGTCATTTATGTGCCTACATCTGTCACTTGGTCCTCTGGATAAAATCCCTAAGATCCGTATGGGGAGCATTATAGCGCATGACATCCATGTCCAATTTCTATTACTCATGGTCATGGCAATTGGAATTGGTTGGAAACTGTCCATCTTGGTGTGAAACATGGGGATTTAGCCATATTCTCCTGTGAGAGTGTATTTCTAAAAAAAAGCCCTCTTAAATGATTTCAGTCTTGTGTAAAGTGTTGCACTTTTTGTACAAATTCAAAATTATCTGTGCTCATGGTGATGTCACATGTTTTGGGATTTCTGAGATGTTAATAATTGACTGAGTTGAGCTTAAAAAAAGTTAAATTGTGTGTGTATATATATATATATATATATATATATATATATATATATTCATATATATTATTTGCTCTTCATCTATTCATTATCTTGCCACCAAACGAGGTCAGCAGGGTTGCAGTGTCAGCAGGGACGGCAAAGTGCAGTCAGACGCTCCCAAGCATGCTGGGAAATGGTAGATTGAGAGCGTTGCTTTGCAGCTCAGCTCCCTCCTCATCCACCTCGCTCATTTATCCACATTACTGCAGCGGCTGCACCCTAATATCAAAGTAATTTCCTCTTCTTTTGTTTAGAAATAGTGTTTCGCTGAATGTGAGTGAATGCGCAGTATATTTAAATTGCTATAGCAATCAATGGCAGTTTACTCTTCACAAGTGAGGATGACCTTTGTGGAAAGTTTCTTTATTCATCACTGATAAATCCTTTAAGCCAAGAGTAGGGACTCCAGAGGATCCCAGTGCTGGATCAAAACATCGATTTCTCTATAGAATGTAAATTAAGGTGCAGCACTAACTGGCTATGTAGTGATAAGGTGTATTTTTTTGCTTGAGTGACTACATTGTATTGATGTGGTGTTGTATGTTGTATGTACACTAGGGCTGTGACAACGAACTTCGAAATTCGATATTAATTCGAACTGGAGGGAGGGATATAACGTTCGATTGCTGAAATTCACGTTCGAATGTGTGTGTGTGTGTGTGTGTGTGTGTGTGTGTGTGTGTGTCTTTGTTTACGTTGCGTAACGACGCAAATCAACGTTACGCGTGATCGTGCGCGGGATAAAAAAGTGTGGGCATGCATCAGTGCAGCGCGACACCACTGCTGCATATTTATTTTCATTTTGATATTTATTTTAGTATTTGGCAGTGACAAAATAGCATTGTCTGGCAGCTTTGAAAAATGGTTGTATTGTCGCTGACCTGACCTGTTGCAATGGTTACGTTTGGCTGCTTTATTAAACGTCATTGCTGTACTTTTTGTGGTCTGTTTTATATATTCTAGACATTCCTAAGAAATTTCATATTGAGTGAGAGTTGAAGTGCATTAGTTATCTTGCGTGCTTATTAAAATACGATCGTAAATACATCCAGATTATCATTATTAATGTTGTGCCTTTCAGAAGGAAAGCGCTTGTTAATATGGTTGAAACGCCCTCTGGCGGACAGACCGTAAATGACACCCATATTGTACATATCAATAGGCTAAACAATAGACTAAAATTGACCCTAAAAATTCGAACATAATTCGATATTTGACATTATAGGGCAATCGAAATTCGAAATTTATTTTGGAGGAAAGTCACAGCCCTAATGTACACATAATGGTCTCTTCGCTCCTCGGCCTTTGTATTGCCGCTCAAGGCTATAGCAAGGTTAGCCGGAACAGTCTGCAGCAGAAGGGCTCCTGGATCAGTTTATGATGCATTGCCTTTCATGGACATGTAGCACAGTATGTTTGTGTTTTACTGCCTATGTCATGCCTGTCCTGCTCCATCTTCCAGCTATCCTGCAGCTCTACCCTGATAGACAATGATTCGTTTACATTTTTCAATGTCATGCTCAAATTGAGTGCTTATTTAGCAGTGGGGTGTTAAATATCCATCTTGTTTCTCGTCTATCTTATATAAACTTCCTTTTTTTAGTAAATAATCTTTGTTTATTGGACTTATAAGGTGTTCTTTCTGTTTAATAGCATGCGATAGTTTGTAATGACAAGACAGCTGTAACTTTATCCTGAGAAACCCCGTAGGTAGGGTGCATCTGGGCCCAGCATATTGACTGTGCATAAATGGCTGTGGTATATCACACAGCTGAATGTGGGCTGCAGTGTTTCGCTCAAGGACATGTAGCTGTTGATCAGTAATGCTCAATTATTCATTCAAGTCACTGTGCCTGAAAAGGATGAACTGCCTCACCACTCTAATAACTTTCAGCAATGTTCCAACACAAGACATTTGTACTAAACCAAGTTAAGTCAGCGTCACAAATCTGTTGCTCAGTCACTTAACATGGGTACAAATCCCACCTCACCTGGCCGCATTTTTAAACCCAGCACCGTAGCGCTTTTCCACTTTAATTTATTTTCCCCATTGTGATTTTTTTCTGCCATTCCTTTCTTTCAAGCCCTATTTTCTAAACAAGCCCTAGTCCACCACTCCTTGTTCACGGTCCGAAGCTGTGCAGCTGGTGTTGGAGCATACTCCCTGTTCTCCCTGTTTAGGGATAAAGAGCACCCCACATCCCATCAGTGGCTAGGAAGCTGTGGCTAAGTGTAGCCTAGGGCGTGCTTACTTTGGTGCTGCAGTACTCAGCTTGTACACAGACAGACAGAGGGAGAGAGGAGAAAGAGAGAGTGAGAGAGAGGCATAATCACATACACAAACTACTCACTTCCATATATCCACATAAATAAACACACACGCACACGCGTGCACACACACACACACACACACACACACACACACACACACACACACGCACACACATCAGCCTCCTCAGAGCTCTGCTTGTTATGCCTGCATAGCTGCTGGTATTCGATAACACTTTGTTGTTTACCGTGCTGCATAAATCCACAGAAGGGAAGGTGGCTTGTCTGCCGACTAATATTACAGTCCTAGCATCCTTAAACAGGACTGCTAAATTGGATCTGCTGACAATAATTGGGCTCATTGCCTTATGACCACATGCAGTGAATATTGTTCTCACTTATCTTCACAAACACACACATGCACACCACATGCAAAAGCACACATACACACAAAAGAGGTACATTCCATAAACTGATGGATACCTGCCGTGAGTCTACTTTGCATTTACTAAACATGCACTAGGCAGCTTGGAGGTTGGCGGCCCTAAATAGCTGCCAGAGGTAAGAGCCAAAACAAAAAAGAATGTAAACATGACATCAAGAAACAGTGCACTCATTACACCTAAATATCCTCTTCTCAGTTACACATATGGGAGGTGGGGAAGAGATTCATTCCTTAGTGAGTCCAGCTTTCAGTGTTTATTTATTTATTTATTTATTTATTTTAGTTTTGATTCATCACTCCCCATGCATGAAGATTTTCTGCTGATGATCATAGTGAATACCAGCATTTAATTTTGTATTACAGGGTCAATCTATGGTATCTCAACAGGAGGGACTTTGATTTATTCCCTGTTGCAGCCCCATGTTGTGAGTTAAGCTTGATAATATGAGTACATTTTGGCCTTTATATATTGCCTAGCACATATCAAACAAAGTTCAGTATTCAAGGTTCAGCTGTCTCCATCAGTCTCCATTTAGGGCAGCAGTTTCCATCGGGTTCTGTGGATAATATGCAAGAATAAATATTCCAACCAAGGAGAACGTTGTATCCTTACACCGAGGCATTGGCTTCAAATTAAAGCCGTAGCGCTGATCCCAATCACAGCCTGTACTTGCTTTTGGTAAAATAGAGACATACTGCTCTCTGAATGACGAGTGCATTTGGAATACACATGGGCATATACATACACATCCACACACACACAGATATTTAAAGTCATCACGCACACTTACACATGCAAATCATGCACACAAATGCAGATAACTTTTTCACATGCACAACTGCAGTCACACAGGCAACACAAGTGCAGCAGGGTTATGTACACCTTCTTGTACACACTCGGCACGCTCTTTTGCATTTGAAGGATGCGTGAAGAGGGTTGTGAACTGAGAGGGTGGTTTGACTTGTGTGGGGTGGTAAAAGGGAACAAGTTGTCTCGGTAGGCAGCCTAAATCATTTCATTTCAAATATAGGTAAGAGCTGCCCAGCCACAGAAGGCAGACACATTTCTGTTGAGCTTATCTGAAATTAATCAAAATCACTGCAGAATGTCTGAACTGATTTCACACACATTGAGCAGCACTAGGTTAAAAAAAAGTACACATCACTCTTGCTGGACAAAAGAAAAAAAGTATACCTGGAAAAGTTGGCTTTAAAAGAATGAGGAAAATAATGCTTTTCTTTTCAATTAAACTTTAGTGAAAACAAATAACCCTCGAGACTTCCAACTCATGTAAAAAAAAAGGAAAATTGTTTCAAGGGCATTTTTCTGTGAAATGGGCAATAAGCAATTGTTAGAAAGGTTTGGGGGGCATTTTTTGTAAACATTTTTCATCTTTAACCAAAAAATGGGTTACTGACCTTTCCTCATATCACAAGCGTTATATGCAGCCCTAGAGCCTGGATCCAAGGGCAGGACTAAATTTTTCCATTTTGGGCCCTGGTTGAAAAGATTATGATATTAGAGAGCAGCAGTTTTAGGCTAAGGCCAAACTTCAGAAAAGTCAAGGAAATTATTCCTTTGTGTGAGTTTAGCCCAGATATTTCAGCTTCAGGGCACCGTGACCCTGTTATAAGAAACAGAACAGGAACCCTGCAAAATTACAGCACCGTGTGAGAGGATTTCAACAATTAGAAAAATCAAATTCACTTGTCTATTTTTCCTATGTTCATGTGCATCAGTGTTAATCCTGTCAGTTCCACAAATTGAAGGATATTTGTCATCTCTGAAGGAGTAAAGTGCATCATGTCACTGTTTTATCCATTTTCCCAAACAGTAACATTTTAAGTTCATCATATTCAACAAAAGCAATTAATCACACTGATAGGTTGTGTAAACCAAAACTGTGTGATTTTGTATTCATAAACAGAAACAGAAAAAGAGGTATTGCTGCATTCCCATTTTACAGTCACCACAGGTCCAGCGCAGAGGATTAGTGGAACTACACAGTAAATATATACAGTGCATTGGTAATAGCATTATCCAACAAAGGAAACATAGGCACATCTAGTCCTAGGTGGTTTGCAGAAGCTGATGAACAAATATGCTTGATATTCACAGCAAATCCAAAGGTGAGACTAATGTATAAACACTGTTTTTATTCATGAGGCTCTCGCTCCCTGTTCTTTCTCCCATAGCTACATAATCTTAACTAAAACTGTGAATTGAGTATAATATTGCTGAAATAAGGGGATTGAGGGGGGAATAGGCCATGCTGTCATTCATTAATTAGGTCATTCATTCATTCATTCATCCATTTAATTTATGTATCTATCTGCTGTTTCCTAAAGGATACATTTTTGATGGGCCTGGGCCCCAGGACAAATATGTGAACATAATATTTGTTCTAACAGTCTCCATTCTTGCAAGTGGAAAGAAAATTCATATCATTGTATATTCATATCAATGATCAAATTCCAGTTTTGTAGCATGTTTTACTTCCCTGCATTACAATTTCTTCAATGTCAAGTCTGGTATTGTGAATGACAATTTCACCACCTTTTTTTAATGGTGATGGAGTGATCACTCTTTGAGTCATCTAAAGAATTATTTGGACTCAATCTCAAGGCTATGAGACTGCGATTTCAGCAATTCATCACCATCACTTTCCAACAGTCTGAAGAAACTATTAAGTGATGGATTGATTACAATGGAGAAGATGTACTTTTTGTCCTGAAATGAAAATACTCAGCTGCTTAAGATACATTTCTAGAACTGCAAGAAAGATTGATGTCTGATTTCCATAAACAGATATACTTTTACTGAGACAGGATTGAGTCTAACAAATGGATCAAAAGGTAATGCTTTCCTCAGTAGCCATGAGCTCCTGTAAGTACTCATTTTACAATTTGTCAAAAATGCATTCTCTCAGGGAAAAGTGTCCAGAGATTGTGCAGGAGGTGATAGGATACCAGACCGGCCTGGTAAAAGTGTGTAGTGAGGGGAATCGGGAACATCTGGCTAAAGAAACCATCTTGAGGGTTTTCGACTCATGCGTCTGGACATCCCTTTTCCTGATCCTAAGGGAGGTTGGGCACGTGGAGTCAGAATGGACCCCGTACAAAGTTTCCATTAGTAAAGTGAAAGCTTTGTGGACAAAGATGTTTCCATCCAGGGTTTTCTCTCTGCAGCTTTCCACAACTCTGGAATGTCACCTGTTGAGGCTAGTAGTCTTGACCTTTATGAAGAGCCTTGGTCAACCTCATGTAGCTCCTGGAAGTCCTTCAAATTCTATTGTATTGCCATGTGTGCCTTGAAGTTGCAGAACATGGCTGGAAAGCATCATGCAAGCACTCGGCTATACCATGGCCAGCTCCTGCAGCAGCCACCAAAGCCCTTTCAAAGGCCTGGGGGAAAAGGAAGGCATTCTTTGTGGCCAGACATTCTGCAAGGCATTCAGTTTTCGCTATGCTTTCCTGGTGGGATTGAGACTTTCAGGGCTACCATCAGGAGCCTGTTGCTCCTAATAAACACCATCAAATTGAGGGCTTCACCAACCTTACATGATGCTGCTTGAAGTATGTCAGGTTTAACAGCCCCTCAATGTGCAGTCTTGATGTATCATCCCAGGCTCCCATTTAGCTTGAAGTCGAGACTTGAAGGAAGCTCCTTTGTTTTGATAACCTGTTGTGCCTCATGGAACAGACCACAAGGCCAACAATGTAATTGTAGCCCAGATGTGACAATGGGTGGCAAAAAAAGACCTCTTCCAAGGCCAGCACATACAAGTAGAGTGTGCTGAAGTTTCATTGAGCAAGACACAGAACCCCTGACTGCTCCTGATGGGCAGGTGGCACCTTGCAAGGTAGCATCTTCCATCAGTGTGTGAATGGGGAATGTGAGGCAAAACATTGTAATGTAGTTTGAGTGGTCAGTAGACTAGAAATGCATTTCCTTTTCCATTTGGTAGCCCTTGGAAATCATATTCAGTTTCCAAGAGGCATCATACCCCCTACAACCTGATAGCAGAGAGAGATTGATCTTAGTTTGCCAAGCAGGTGTTGGAGGATTGGGTGAAGGACTTTCAGAACATCTTCGTTTCCATCTGTCCAAGAAGAGGTTCAGTATGCATTTGGTTGGGTTGTTTATGTGATAACTCAAGGCTGTTGCTGCCTCACTTGACATTGCCAGGCAAGGGTTAGTTCTTGGGTTAGGCTTGGGTTGCAAATACAATTTTTAGTTCCCAGCTGAAGTGATTTAAAGAACAAAGAGTGTAGGAAAGAGGATAGGAAAAGTGCCCAATGTATCTGAGTTCCACCTGAGCAAGGCCATTCCCCATTTAGTCAACATTATCCACCAAGGCCAGGTTTTAGAGCTAGATAGCATGAAAGAGAAAAATCATTTTAACACGATGGAAAGTTGCTTACGGTACAACAACTTATTGAGGAGGAGAAGAGAGCTCAAGCATTCGCACTGCTCTGTAATTTGTCTTGCACATAAAAGCAGAACTGCTGGGTACGTTAAGTAAAAACATGTTCTAAAAAGTTATGGTCGAGTGGAGGGATAAAAGTCCATAATGTAACTGTCCTTTTCCCAAACCTATTCTTTGATGTTGCGTTTTCTGTCATTTGTTCATTATTACTGCTGTTTTCATAGTGAGTTATACACTTCAAAGTGTGCAAGTGCAAAATCACATAAAGAAATGCCTCAGTAATATTAGCCATTATAAATGACATTTTAAAGCAGAGCAAAAGGACCACTCTTTCATATAGACTAATTGAAACTGTTTGGCTGAACTACACTCACCTTGATTTTCTCTGTTTTTTTTTTCTTTATCTCTCCTCCCATTACCCTTTTCTGTATTGTTCTGCTGATGACTTGCCATTTTTCTTCCTTGCGATTCCTCTTGTTTCTCTTTTTTGATCTCTTACACACACACACACACACACACACACACACACACACACACACACACATATAGATAGATAGATTTGTGCACATCATCAACATGCATACACACATACATAGACTATTGCCACACATAATAGCAGTCTATGTGAGTAGCCTTACATAAAAGACCTAGTACAATTTCAAATCAGTCACGACACCAAACAAATACTCACTCCCCATACTGGCCCTTTAGTTCTTAGTCTCCCTACACAAACACTACATCATGTTATGGCTTCTGAAATGACTTGTATAAGCAGCTACTGTACCAGCTGTAGGGTATGTGGGTAGGCTCATACTCAGTAATAGGTCAAAGTTGCAGCTTTTTGTGTCATGTTCTCCAGTTGCAAAGTGCCTCTTATCCTCCTGAATATGTTTGTGATCGTTGGCCGAATGTATCTCCTGGACCACATCAGCCTGAAGTCATCAAGCATTTTGTCTGGGGAGGCAGCATATTATGTATTCTTTTCAGAATCAGTGCTAATCACACTTATATCTCCAAGGACACTGAATGTTCAGGAATCTCCCCTGAAGTATTAGCAACACACAGCTCCACAGTACATATTAATATACAGCACATAGTAGGCTGCCGATTTTACAACCCCCTCCAGCTAGAGCATGGCCAAAGTTTTGTCCAAACTCAGTGACTGAAAATAGGGCTCAGTTTTGAGTTATAAGCTTCTGTTGAGCTATAGAGTAATGCTTCTGCTGCCATTCATATGTTTTTGCCTGTGTTGCATATTTTGAAAACCATTCTTGTATGTCAAGGCTAAGTCAAATAGTGTTTGCATATCCAATTTTTATGGTTGCCATATGGTTTAGTCTAATTGCCTGCCGGATTAAGGGGGCTTTTCAGAAAATTTAGACGATCACAAGCAAGCTTTCAAATCTCAATTTAGTATACTTAGATAAAATGCACTGACAAAATCTGATACCACACACATAATGAGAGGCCAAAGTAGTGTACTACTGAGAAAAAAAAGGAGAATTTCAGCATCAGCTGATCGGCTATTAGCTGTCCCATCCAATCAGCACCATCAGAAGTTCAGTGGACTTTTAATAGCCAATGCAATTCAAAGTGAATGACTTTAATAGCTCACTCTTTCTCTGTAGTTCACTCATACCACTTCTGCTGTTGACCCAGGTTGCCCCTAACCTTGAACCCTAAATAGGGTCCAAACAGAAGTTTTTTGTCAGTGTCATGTGTGTGGACATTGGTAGGACCCAACTGCAGAAACAGGTTGCAGTGAAGAAAAATAATTTATAAACAGAAAACTACAAAATAATAATAATCACGGGGAACACTGGAAGCATGTATGGCAGTGCACCACATGGCAGCAAAGCCAATGATCAGACAAAGAACTGAACTGAAGACAGGACTTATATACACATGGAACTAATAACATAACAAGGCACACCTGGGGAAGGGGCTGGAGCATAAGAGAGGAGAACACTTAGGAGAGGCTGAGGGAAACATGAGGAGGGATCAGGACAACCAGGGATAATCACACAGACTCAGTTAGGCAGAGTCTAAACAGATGTAACATGTATACTATTGCATATATACTACATGTTTTAGAGTTCTGTGAATTAGCCTGCTGGGGTGCAAGATGAATGGAGCTTTCCCAGTTCAGCATCAGAAGCAAGAACATATATCTGAATCTTAACTCAGTATAGCCTTAGTATAGGCTTACTTTTATTAATATGATGCAGCTGATTTACACTGTCCTGATGCAAACTCAACCCATCTGGTGCTCCATGCAGGTTAATACACATGCTGAATGTCATTTGCATCTTCTACTTGACCCAGGTCTGCTGTATATATTAACATCAAAGCTGGACTGGCCAGTTGATGCAAAATTACTCATTTACTTAAGTAACTCAATTATTTTGTTATTTTGTTCTCATAATGCCTGCATGTGTCTGGGAAAATGTTTACAGCGCAAGCACAACATCGATTGAAATAACATTTTTTTGCACTTCTAAGTTTTTCTGCAATCTGCTCTGTGTGCAGAGGAAGGACAGAGGTGTGTGTGTGTGTGTGTGTGTGTGTGTGAGAGAGAGAGAGAGAGAGAGAGAGAGAGAGAGAGAGGAGGTGTTAATATGGGAAGGAAAGGAGATAGGTTGAGAGACAGAACAGAACAGAGAAACGAACACTGAATGCACATAAGAGGATGACTCAGTGCTGAATGACGTGTGTGTATGTGTGTGTGTGTGTGTGTGTGTGTGTGTGTGTGTGAGAGAGAGAGAGAGAGAGAGAGAGAAAGACAATTTAAGGAAGAATTGGAGAGAAAGGCAGGAGAAAGGGTGCAATCTCAAAGAGAAAACAGAGAGTTAGGGAGGCAAAAACAAATGAGCATGAGGTGGCCCAGTAATCTCTTTTTCTTTTGGTGGGAGACTATTTGTATGTGAGAGGGAAAGAACAAAGAACAAAAAAGAAACAAAAAGAGAATGGCACACAGAAACTCCAAAGAAAAGGAAGAGATAATGACAGAGAGGAAAGGCTGGTCACCATGGGCCTGTTGTGTATGAGGAGCAGTGATGCAAAGCAAGGCAGTGAACAGGTTACAAACAGGTCAGAGGAGCATGAGGTCCACAGAGTCCCTTCCCTTATGTCCATTTATGTGTTGTGTTTATGCGAATTGTGTGTGTGAGTGTGTGTGTGTGTGAGCAAATTTTTATTTTCTCCATCAGCCTGTCCCCCCTCTCTCTATTCTGTTATTCATTGTAATGAAAAATGCAACGGGGCCAAATGCAAAACTGTCACACTGATGTGTCTTTGTTAAAAGAGATCCAGCCACCGACCAGGATTATGAATAAGTCATTAAAGTGACAGTGAGACTGACTATAAACTCCGTTTGAATATATTCACAAAAAAAGGCAAATGAGGGGAAAAAAATTTAAAAAGTAACAGAAAAAGAAAAAAAGTTGCATTTTAGTGCTTGTCCAGTATGACAAGTTCATAATGGGGGGAAAAAATCATCACTGTCATATTTCAATAAAACATTAAAGCTATGATCAAACTGACTATTTTAAACTATGCAAACGAGAGACTTTTTTTTCGTACAGTAAAGTACAAAAAAGAGTAGTAGATTTTAAAAAAAGAAGCAGTTTCACATGACAGCTGCGTTAGTCTGTAAGTGTATTTGAACTTGATTCAGGGTCTTAACAGTTATAAACAGTCAACAGACAATAAAATAAGAAAATGTAATCTCTGCCTGGGAGTTAGGAAACACATGAAAAAATTTCACATATCAACAAATAACAAGTATGTTATGCTTTGGAAAATGGTCGGTGGCAATGTTAAGTCTGAATGCAGTGAAGTAAATGGGCTAAAACATGAATAAATAAATAAATAATACCTGGAAAGATTGTACTTAAACACATGCACGCCACTTGATCTGTTTTATTACTAGCCACTTCTTCAGTTTCTTCCAAAGTATTTTTTTTTTTTACATTTTAAATTTGAAAATATGTCTTTATAGACAATTTTTGATTTACAAGGGGAATATAGTTATACAAAGTGATTCCAACAAAACAATCTTTGAGTTTTTCCACGCTGGGGGGGAAATTATAGCCTAAAACGCATTTGATGATGTGTATTTGTTATGCTGCAGTTTACTTACAAAAACTGAATCAAATTGCATCGCCGGGTTACACTCACAGCTTTAATGGCGTTTAATGGGGGAAAAAACACACACACAAAATACAATCATCTAAAACAGAGGCATTAGCTGCCATGTTTCAGCCTCAACCACTAAAAGTAAATCAGCAAGTGAGATTTTTGAATACTATATTACCACAATTTTCAACAACCATACAGGGAGAAATCCAGCATGGGGGAGGGAGAGCTCACTCCCTTCTCCCATTAAACTTTCTATTCATCAAGACTGATTATGTCTGTCAGTAGCTATATTGAATGATGTACAGCAACATAAAAGCTTGACATGTTCCACTACCGTGCCTCTCATATATATTTCACATCAGGCCTAACCAACTGTGATATTATGGGACAATAAGTCACTGAAGCTTGGTCACTATTGCTTAATGAAATGGGGGATGAATGTAATAATTTGTGTTAACGAGAAAGATGCCACCCCCCTCTGTCCGTCCTCACACTGCCTTCTGCTGTGACGCCTTGTCTCGGACTTGCAAAGACATGTTTTGTTTATTTCCACTTGGCTTGTTTTGCTGGGTAAAGTGTGGAAAATTGTATCTGCGACAAATTTGGAACATTTTGCTGAGTAATGACGCCTGAAATGGGTGACAGTATGCTGTAGATGCTCAGCACTGCCTGCGTGTGCGTGTCTGACTGATTCTCCTTGACAAATGGAAAGTGCATTAAAAGAGACAGTTTGCCACCTCTGTGTGACCCAAAGATGAGTTTCGTCTTCGACTCCCCCCAAACTCCCTCTGTCCATTCCTTTCGCTCACTCTGCCCCTTCTTCCCTTCAGTTTTCCAGTCTCCGTGTGAATTTATAGGTGCATCTCCACCGGTCATCATCCAAGGACAGTGATATCAACTTTTTAATAGAAACTTGAAAGTGCAGTTTGTAGTATCGATGAGTGAAACAGAGTGAGAGAGAAAATAAAAGCAAGGATACAAGACTGGGAAAGTGGTAATTGTGTTGGGTGCGGCCCAGGAACGGTTCAGTTTATTTTATTCATTTTATCAGTTCATTTATTTATTTATTGGACGTCCATGCATTAAACTAATAAATGTGAAGCTTTCTATGATGAACTATGAGAAGACAACCCAAATGTTTGTGGGGAAAAATGACAAAACACAGCTTAAAAACTCTGAGAAATAAGTCTGTCTTGAAAAATTTTAGAGGCCATAGTAAATGGACCAGTTTGTCCACAAGGGTCTCAGGGCATGAACCTGCTTCCATAACCAGAAGCAGTTGCGGGTGCAGAAGCTGGTGCAGGTGCAGGTGCAACACACCAATATTGTCTGTTGCAGTCTTAGGCTGCTCCCAGGAGAAAGAAAGAGTAACCCTCTCAACTGAAAATTATATTCCCATACAAGTGAACTACATTCTTAATTATGTCTGGGAGGGAAACGTATTTTATTGTAGATTATGTTTGTTTCTGACATATTGCAAATATTTTCCTAATCAACGTATTTTTCTATATCATGTCGGTTGGCATTTTAGCCATTTTCATTACTTTATCCACCAAAACCACTTAGTTAAGTTAGGGAAAGCTGATGTTCAGGCATAAAAAAACACTTGGTTAAGGTTAGAGAAATATTAGCTTTAGGGCCAAAAACACTAACTTACAATAATGTAACGTAACGTGATGTAACGTTTGTAAAAAACAGACACCACTATCGCTTCACACTGGACTCAAACTTGGGTTACTTGGGTGATGAAAGGTTCTTTGAGCCCGCTGCCACCCCATCTTTTTCCTCATGTGGCCTTGAAGAAATGGATTACACACCTTCTCTTGATACATTACAAACAAACTTGATCCATGTCAAAAATACATTCTTCTCAAAACGTAACTGAGAATGCAGTTTAGCTGTATGAGAACGTAATTTTTAGGAGACAGGGCTCCAATGAGCTATAACTCATGGCCATTAATTATTTAATCCTTGTATTGATTTTTTTTTCTACTTTCCAGGCTCCGTACAAGAAAGGTAAGATTTTTACTTTTACTACTATTTTTACTGTGCGCAAATCTGTGTGCAAAGTCGTTTCGCTCTCCCAGGCCTCCCGCTGTAGATTTCTCTGATGTGTAACAGCCTGCCTTGTCTGCCTTGTTGCAGTGGTGGCAAAATGGTGGCAGAATTCAATTAATCAAATTTGTCATTGTCTTCGAAGGCTGTTTACACCATCTGCCAGGGGCTATGAATTTCCCTCTGCTACGCCTGGTAACACAACATACTCGGGTGTTTATCTGTGTGTGTGTGTGTGTGTGTGTGTGTTGTGGGGTGACTTAAGAGTACTACAACAGTATTGGTGCAGGTGCGGGTGCACACCACACACTTCACGTAGAGTGCATGATGTGGCAATTCTGTACTTGTGTATGAAAGTGTGGCGGCAAACGAAGCCCGTGCACGCCTGTGTGCATGACTAAGTGTGTGTGCATGAACTTTTTGCTTGCTCTTGTGTACATCTGTTCTTTTGGGTGTGTTCGTTTGAATTTATTGATGTCTTTGACTTTGCATGCATACACACATGCATTTATGTGTTTTATGTTCATTGACCAACCCACTCTCAATCTAACCCTCCTCCGTACTTCAATCCCTGTCTTTCTGTGTGTGTGTGTGTGTGTGTGTGTGTGTGTGTGTGTGTGTGTGTGTGTGTGTGTGTGTGTGCACGCGTGTGGTTGTGTGTGTGTGTGTGTCCCAAATGTTAGACCGTGCCATCAGAGCCCCTCAGCCATCATATCTTCATCACAATTTACATCTGATCATTATTCAGCAAGGGATCCATTCACCTCAACACACATGCTCTCATTCTCTCTCTCTCTCTCTCTCTCTCTCTCTCTCTCCCTCTCTCTCTCTGTCTCTCTCTCTCTCTCTCTCTCTCTCTCTCTCTCTCGCCCTCCATCTCTCTCTCTGTCCTCTCCATCGTGCTCCCTCTGTTGTGGAGTGCTCTTGTGGAGCTCAGGGGGGAGAGGATGCTCTACGCATAGGATTCCCAGTGCTGCAGCCATTGTCATGTGTGTGTCTTTATTTGCGTGTGTGTGTGTATGTGTGTGTGTGTGTGTGTGTGAAGGTCAGGCTTGTCCCTCTGGCTCACAAGCACTGAGGATTATAAGGAAGAATTAATTTTTCCATTCAGAATGAGCAGTCAGTGTGAGTGTATGTGTCTGTGTGTGCGTGTGTGTATTGAGTAATGGGACAATCCTAGACACAAAACAACTCTCTTTCTCTCTCACACACACTTGCACATACATACATACCAATGTGCACACATACACGCACACACACACACACACACACACACACACACAGTCCAAACTTCTGAGAGCTCCCCGCAGAGGAAGAACCATCCACTTGAGTCCCACTCCTCTCATTTGAAATGCAAACTCACTGCACCTCCCAGCTTGAGTAAAAATAATTAGCTCTAGATTGATGATATTCCATATTCTAATCAGTTCATTCATTCACCCCACTGATAAGTGACTGGGAGACAGCTGCTGAACTGAGAAGGACCACTGTTGACGCTGAAGTGGAGAGGAGACACTGCTCTGGGTGATACCTCATTGTCCGAGGAGCTTCAATATTTTACCTTACTCTTGATTATGCCTTCTAAACGTCTAGACTCACCCAGTTCACAACAGGCAGATCATTAATAATTTCCCAGTTTTTAATTTCCCATTTGATCAATAAAGTAAATCTATCTATATTGCCTTACCTTTCTAACAATTCATTTGTTTCAGAGGTTTGGAAAACATCTCTCCACCTGGCCTTGTTTCTCTAATCTATACACATTCTCTTCATAGTGATATATCGACATTATATTTACACTGTGATATTAGATATCATTTGGGATTTTGAAAATTGTAATACTGGGTTTTTCCATAAAGTGTTGTGTTGTCTTCCCCTGGTTTTAAAGGCTGCATCACAGCAAAGGGATGCAATTTTTTGATCTTATTAGACTGTTTTCTGTTATTTGCCTCCACCTGCTTGTTCATCATATCAACATTACAAATGGCTGTTTACTGGAAATCTCTTGTGCGTCTGTATCTCACGAAAGCATCGACAATCATCCCTATAAAATCAGTACAATATCGATATTGAGGTATTTGGTAAAAGGCATATTTCATTTTGTCCATATCGCCCAGCCCCTACTTTTTAACAATAAGAAAGCTTTTTCTTATATTGGAAAGAGTGCTCTCAACCACTCGTAAAATTTTCTCTCGCCAAAAAGAAAATCCCTGAAATCAATAAGTACTAACAAAATAAAAACAAATCATGGCTACAAACACAAATAAAAAGAAATGTGTTCATATATTGCTTACTGCAGTGTTTCCCAACCGGGGGTACGCGTACCCCTAGGGGTACGCGTACATTGCAGGGGGTACGTGAAAACATAGGCGGAAATCCCGGGGGTGTCGGGGGGGACAAGACCCCTCCATCCATAAATTTTGAATAATATAGTAATATTCAATGAAAGTGCAATGCAAGCGGTGCTAATTATAAATGTAAAATAGTGGGTTTTTAAATGTTTAAAAGTTATGCCCCCCCCCCACCAATGCCTCAAAGTGGTTTGGTCCGCATCCTGCTCCCGGCAGAGCGGCAGCTCGGTAACTTGCAGTCAGTCCGTCAGCCTGAGAGGCAGCAGCCTGATGAGAACTAGCAAGAAAACTAGATATCTATTTTTTGCATTTTAAACTGCATTATTTTGTGGCATAGTTTCATTTCATTTTCTTATTTGATCTAAAAGGGACAGTGTACAGCTCAAACATATACTGTATGTCACTATTTGATGCCATATCTTGCTTTGTTTTTTGTTGACACTACAATACATTTTTTTGAAGAATAGTTTGATGTAGTTGGATTATTTAAGGTATTTCCTGTAGTTTTAGAGCTTATTTTGAGTTTCTAGTTCTTGTAAAGCTACTCTTTGATGGACTGTAGTGGAAATAGAACAGTGAGTAAAGAAATTAGGATTATTGCTTTTAATAGCATTATTTAAAACCTATGAACATGCTGAGGGCTCAGCACTTAATGGCAAATTTCAAAGGAGCATAAGAGAGTTCAGAGAGAGATGTACAATCGTCCCCCCCCCCTTTTTCTCTTCAAGAGAAAAAGTTGTTCTTCCTTCCCTTGCAGGTAAGACAATGCCCCATTTCATTAAAAATTTCTGTTTTGCCACATCTCTCACATTACATCTGACAGCCATTATAATTTGTACTTGATATGTAAAGTGCATCATTTAATTTACTAAAACAGCAAGGCACTTTCTCTCAGAACATTTGTTTTGGGAGTCAGTCTGGCGGTGACATCACTGCGTGTCACGGGTGCAGCGCATTTACATGGCCAGCTAGAGAGAGACGTATCTGCATTCCTGTCCGTGCACTTAGTTTCCAACTCTAAATGTTTATCTGTAACATTCTGCCCCCTGAACGAGAGATAGTGAGATGCAGCGAGGGATAAGACATGAGAGGGAAGAATAAAAATTGAAAACGAATGGGGTGTGAAAATAAAAATGGAGAGATGCAGGTGGTTGCAGGATGTACGGGAGACAGGAATAGTCCAGTCAAATCAAATTATATACGGCATATATTTGACTTGATTGTAGAGACAGCAAACGAGAACATGGTTTGCATTACTGTAGAAGTAATTCTGCAATTACCAAGTATGAATCTGTGAACTATAATTTGTTTGTTTTGAAACTTTGCATTGTGTTAATTGCTTTGGCTGTATACATATACTATATTACCAAAAGTATTCGCTCACTTGCCTTTACTCATACTATGAACTGAAGTGCCATCCCATTCCTAACCCATAGAGTTCAATATGATGTCGGTCCACCTTTTGCAGCTATTACAGCTTCAACTCTTCTGGGAAGACTGTCCACAAGGTTGAGGAGAGTGTTTATAGGAATTTTTGACCATTCTTCCAAAAGCGCATTGGTGAGGTCACACACTGATGTTGGTCGAGAAGGCCTGGCTCTCAGTCTCCGCTTTAATTCATCCCAAAGGTGTTCTATCGGGTTCAGGTCAGGACTCTGTGCAGGCCAGTCAAGTTCATCCACACCAGACTCTGTCATCCATGTCTTTATGGACCTTGCTTTGTCATGTTGTCATGTTGGAAGAGGAAGGGGCCCGCTCCAAACTGTTCCCACAAGGTTGGGAGCATGGAATTGTCCAAAATGTTTTGGTATCCTGAAGCATTCAAAGTTCCTTTCACTGGAACTAAGGGGCCAAGCCCAGCTCCTGAAAAACAACCCCACACCATAATTCCTCCTCCACCAAATTTCACAGTCGGCACAATGCAGTCTGAAATGTACCGTTCTCCTGGCAACCTCCAAACCCAGACTCGTCCATCAGATTGCCAGATGGAAAAGCGTGATTCATCACTCCAGAGAACGCGTCTCCACTGCTCTAGAGGCCAGTGGCGGCGTGCTTTACACCATTGCATCCGACGCTTTGCATTGCACTTGGTGATGTGTGGCTTGGCTGCAGCTGCTCGGCCATGGAAACCCATTCCATGAAGCTCTCTGCGTACTGTACTTGGGCTAATCTGAAGGTCACATGAAGTTTGTAGCTCTGTAGCAATTGACTGTGCAGAAAGTCGGCGACCTCTTTGCACTATGCGCTTCAGCATCCGCTGACCCCTCTCCGTCACTTTACGTGGCCTACCACTTCGTGGCTGAGTTGCTGTTGTTCCCAAACGCTTCCATTTTGTTATAATAGAGCTGACAGTTGACTGTGGAATATTTAGGAGCGAGGAAATTTCACGACTGGATTTGTTGCACAGGTGGCATCCTATGACAGTTCCACGCTGGAATTCACTGAGCTCCTGAGAGCGGCCCATTCTTTCACAAATGTCTTGTTTCACAGTCTGCATGCCTGAGTGCTTGATTTTATACACCTGTGGCCAGGCCAAGTGATTAGGACACCTGATTCTGATCATTTGAATGGGTGAGCGAATACTTTTGGTAATATAGTGTATATATATATATATATATATATATATATATATTTTTTTTTTTTTTTTTTTTTTTTTTTTTTTCCATATTAAAGTCACACCAATGGAGCAACTGAAAATTGAAAGTAGAGGAGAGGTGTATGGCAGGGATGGATGTGACAGAGTGCTTAAGAGGGCTGAGGGGATTACGCAATTGGATTCCTTCTCTCACTGGAAGTAAGTAAAGGAAATATTAAACATGTCAGTGTAATCCAACCATTACCCATTAACAAGTGTGCTCCCTTCTTTTGAGCTGTCACTGCCTCCACCTCCTCTGAGGATATGATGCAGCAATTGCATCAAAATCCAATAAGCGGCATCTAGCAGTGAGATATCACACCTAACAGATGGAGCAGATTGATCTTTTGTCCTCCTTTTTTCATAACAAAAAGGTAGAGAGAGAGAACAATGTGGAAGGGAAGTGAGCAAAGGAATCAAGAGATGATGAGAAAAAGTGCACGCATGAGGAAGCAAAGAACGCTAATGAGGAAAAAGGAGAACAGGATGAATGAGGTGCACTGCATGGGTGAACAAGAAAGTGCATGAGAGTGAGAGCGAAAGAGATGAAGTTACAGGGAAGTAGAGGTGTGTGTGTGTGTGTGTCCGTGTGTGTGTGTGCGTGGAGGGGGGGTTAGTTACCACTAGTTTGGAGGCAGTATGGTTATCATGTGATGGATGGCTGCCTGTCACGGTCTGCTGGTGAATGGAATTGACGCTTACACACACTCTCTGCGAGGGGACACAATCTTGTCATGTGCCAACACGCGGCACGTTGGTGCGGAAGCATATGGACTGCTAATGCCGTCCCTGGCTCCGGGAAATAATATTATCTGGAGAGGGAGGGGGAGAAATGAGGGAAAGGGTGAGATAGATGGTGATGGAGAGAAAGAGAGAAGAGAGGGAGCGAGTGAGAGAAGGCTCACTGAAAAAGAGTGAAAGAAATACAGACAAGGTGAAAAAGTGAGAGAGAGAGAGGGAGAGAGAGAGAAAGAGAGAGATGGGTAGAGCCGTGACAGCATGTTGAATTATAAATGTGTTGGAAGCGAAGCATGGTCTCATACTCCAACCTCACTCTGCCTGCAGTGTGGGTGGTTCATTGATGCGATCTGACACGCAAGAGACACACACTCACACACACATGCACACAACTGTAATAGAGGATATTATCAAGCAGCGAAAATGGTCCCACATACTGTAAGAGTAAATGTTGATCCTCTTGTGCATATGCATGTGCTTTGTACATGTGCATGGGTGCATTTTCCTGTATGCAGATGTGTGCACACATGCTTGTGCGTGCGTGTTCACGGATGACTATACTGTATGTGTGTGTGAGCCTGTGTGTGTGTGTGTGGGTCTGAGTGTTCGCGTGCAACACCTGAGGACATCCACTCGTCACAGTGCGACACATCAAAGCCAACGTGGGGTTTTACCAGTGTGATAAAGCTAAACACCTCCTACTGTCACAAATTATAGAATCTGGAGTAGGAAATATTTCTGCCATCACCACAGGGTATCTATTGTTGCACTAATAACCTTGCAACTCCAATTTATGTGACTTTTAAACAGGAAAGTCACTGAAATTGAACCTACATAATTTCCACACAACAGCTACTAGCAAAATATGTTGTCACTATGTATGTGTATCTACTAATCTTTGTAACACATACATTTTTAGAGGGTGTTATGCCGTTCATTTTCATTTTCTCATAGGTTTTGTCCTCTCAGGCTGAAAAGTTTTTAATATTTAAATGTTGAAATAATCCACCTCCTGCACTGAATCATTAACCTGGACTCCATGAGCCATTATCCATTCAAAAGCAAATTAATTATTTGAAAACATTTGCAGCTGTCAGTCAGAATAGGAAAAGCTCATGTCCCAATACACTACGCTGCATAACTGTTTCAGGAAAACAATCATGGTTGCATAGTTATGGTTAGACAGGTTAAATAGTTTGATTAAGGTCAGGGAGGGAAAGGGCTTTGGTCATGATTTAAATAAGACAAATGTGCGCTAAAAATTAAAACTTGAGTCACAATGAAAATCTTGGAAGGATGACTCGGGGCTTGACGCAGGGTCATCACCGTTAACGGCAGAGATGCGTCCACCAATCCGAGCACAACACCCTGACGTCCCACTATTTCTGTGTCAAACTGTTTCTGATCATGCTCTTTTAATGTTGCCCTTTCACGGAGGGAGAGTGTCTGTCTCATTTCATGCATGGAGCACACATTTGCATTTTAAGACATTGGGCTCATTTCATGAAATTTCAGTAGGCCAAGCTCAAAACAGGAAGCAAAAATGATGCATTGAATCTGCTTATTTATTTATTTTTTTACTAAAGAGCGTGGAAGCTGTAGCTAGACTGTGTTTTCATTTTCAATCAGTCTCAGCAGCTATCACAGCTGATAATTAATACTGCTCTGTTGTAATTTACACCACTTGAGGAAGAATAGGCTGCAATGGTAACTGTTGTAGGCGTCCTAACAAATGATGGATGAAAGAGATCGGAGTTTGTATATCATAACAAATGCATAATACAGCAATTAGTAGCTAAGGGCTGCTGTATCAAGCATTTAGTAAAAGTGGAATTTCAAATGGCTGCTTCTGTATGTTCAGTTGTACGTGGCATTTTTCATTTCTTGTATGCATATTTTATATTTGGCATCAGCTTTGGTTCAACAGCGTATTCAACTCACTCCAGAAAGACTTGAACTTCTTGAAATAACCTTGTTTAGAGATGTGTTAGAATTCATTTTTGTACACGCTTTCACCTCTATATGATGTTGTAGAAGAGATGCTTTAAAAAAGAAATGAAAAAAAAACTCCATTAGCATCCACCTACACAGACACACACAAACACACAGAAGAAAAAAAAAAAAAAAGACAAACCCTCTCAATATTCACAGGCATGCAGGCATAAATACAAGGATGTGTATGCACAGGCGCATTGACACCCACTCTCATACACAGACATGCAGGCACACACACTTTCACACACAGAAACATACACACGCAAATATGCGCATAAACACAGTCTCTCCGTATTCTGCAAGTTCCATTTTAATGGCCTCCTTTTCTGAAGGCGCTTAATGGGCTTAATGTTACTTTGTGGATTGGCAAAACAACTCAACTATGTGAACTCTTGCGTCAGACAAATATGAGTCAGCTAGTAATGGTATGTAGGACGGCACAATGCAAATTATATACAACATTGGGTTTGACATTTTCGTCTAAGCTATTCATCTTTCAGCCAAGTCTGTCATGGTGTAATGGCTTTTTCCTCGTTTTTGGTCAATTACTCAGTGAGAAGTGAAGGGAAGGAGAGATGGAGAGAGACGGCGGAAGGGCAGGGAGGGGGGAGAAAGACTCAGAAAGGCCGAGATAAAGGGAGAGATGAAAGCGAATCAACTGTGGAAGTAGAGAGAGAGAGAGAAAGAGAGTCACATAGAGAGGGGGAGGAGAGGGCTATAAACAAGAGTCACAGATGAGATGGAAAGGAGGACGTAAGGAGAGCAGAACAATGGCAACAGAGAAAAAAAATTGCGATGGAGGGAGGATGGAAGTGAGAAAGGAAGAGATGGAGGGAGTGGGTCGGAAGAGGGGGAGCTTAACAAAACCAGCATGAAAGAAAGAAAGAACAAGGAGTAGTGTTGAGATAGAGGGGTCATCAGCGAAAAGAAGTTAGGATGTCAGACTTGGGGCTCTGATATTTAATCTAGCCAATACATCATTAATCATAGTGGGAACCAGACTGCTGTGAGTGTACCAAGCACAGATAATGGGAGGAAAAGTTGGAGAGGAAAACAGAGGAGGAGAGATAGACGCACTTTTAAGTTTCTGCTGACTCACAGTAACGAAAATAGGCAGCTTTGCAGTGATGGCTGCAACAGCATCTTTGCACATGAGCACACACACACACACATACACGCCGAATTAAGTATGAAATCCTTTAAGCACAAAGACACGCACCTTCCTCTTTCAGATGCATATGTACACACATCCAGGCACACCGCACATGCACACTGTCTCTCCAACTTTATCTCGCTCACTTACTGGAGATACAACTTTGCTGCTGAGTCTCTGGAGGAGAGCAGGGCAGAGACTACAGTGTAATTAGGTCTTGCTTGGTCAGGACTTTTGTTGGGAGGCAAGGGACTTGTCTGGTGCGAAAACCACAACTTCTCACTGAATTCCACCAGACAGGGAGGGGAAGCATTGCAACTAATGTTGTCGATAATGAGAGCAAGAGTGTGAAGAGAGAGGTAACGATGCAAAGTCTGGGTGAAGAGCCTCTGGTAATTAAAAATACAGTACACACCATGTTTTCCCTTTTAAAAGCAAAAACGATCACGTTAAGTGCCCTAACTAATTCCAGATTGGGATACTGACAGCAGGTACGTTTTTTTTTTTTTTTGGCAATTTGAGATGCAGCAAATGGCCCGCAGTCAGGTTCAAACCCAGGGCACTGCAATCAGGACTCGGCCTTAACATGTGGTATGCAGCAGGTACATTGTATCCTAATACCAGATACTATGGCAGGTATTTTGTGTTGTTTGTTTGTCTTATCCTTAAATGGATGTACATATTTTTTTTCTTAATGGGTGGGATGGCTGGAAGTTATGAATGGATGGATGGAATCGTATGATGGTACAATGATATAGTTTAGATAAATAATTTTCTTTTTATACAATATTATGGTGCTGAATTTTCTGTTTCTTGAGTCCCCAAGCCCTCACATGACTTCTACTTCCTATAAAATGGAGTATCTTAAATATTGACATCATCCTGGGTATAAATTAAAATTTCAACCGATAACACCCTTCTCAAATCTTTAAACTTCCTTTTTCATCCACTTTGTCCCTTCAAATAAAATTGTGTTTCTCTCCCAAACTGATATCCTGTTGGTTTGCACTTGTTAATGACCCTTCCCTGCACCATGTCCCACCCACTCATCCTGTTTCAACAATAACTACATAAAATCAAGAAAGCAAGAGTCTGTTTTATGAGGTCTTTAAAATAAATTCCAATAGGATTTCAGAAATGGCTGGCGATTTTAGATCTGTAAGTTAGATTTAAAGAATTCTGGTCCCAGGCTGCAAAACATCATGTACCTCAAGCGATCAAAGAGAATGGAGAGAGGGAAGCTGAAACTGCGGTGGAAAGTTTGGCTAGGTGGGTAGTTCTTAACCATTAAAAATACAAAGATTCAGGAATTGCTTTTGAAGTGAAGACATGCTGTAAATTTTATACTATCTGATACAATACAGATGGGAGAGGCTGTGCTGGATATAGGAAATCGGCCAAATTTACTCCATATACTGTAGGCATTTTTAAATAAGGTAAAGCTTCACAACAAATTGAAGCTCCCTTGTTCCTCTTTCCAAGGAGTATAAATATGTATTTATAGTAAAAGACCTTTTGGAGAATTGTGTTTGCATGTTAAAAGTGCATATAAAAGTGGTGTGGCTTTTGACCTCTGCCCTTTACACCATTGTCTTGATAGCAACAAGCTTAACATCAAAATAAAACATTGTTTTATCTGGCTCAGCTTCCTGTATAAGGATTGTGTGTTAATACCATAGTCCTTGGAAAGAGGAGAACAAGAGCTCTAATTTGATGTAAAGGTTTTTTTTTCTTTTTTTTTTTTTTGTATGTTTTTCAGTCATATGTAAAGAGTCACAGCTGTGAAAAAAAGGAAAAATGTTTAAGGAAGTAAGGGAGGTTCTGAAAATACAAAAGGCTGTGCCTGCAAAGAAAAATCCATAACTCTTCTTGTGTTTTTTACTGCTGGGTTTCCAGCGCAAGACAGTCTGGGGAAGTTCTGCCAACAATCAAACCCTTGGAGCGGAGAAAAAAATGCATATCCTTTTTTGAGTGTTTGGGTATAGAAGTTCTGATCATCAATAATACAATGCTTTGCGGTTGCTCTTGGAGGACATTTTGTTTCATAATTTAGTGAGAGAATGACAGTTGAGGGACACTGAAAAAGTATTTATCAAAATTATTGTGAATAATCACACAGGGAACAGAGGTTGAATATTGCATATAGAAGCAATGGTAACACCACGGGCCCAGACTATTTTTGGAGGAAATGGCCGATTGTTCAATAAAAGGCGAGGCAGGAGATTGTGTATCATTGTTTGTGCCCATATAATTGGTCTCATGGTGACTGTGTTGAAAGACAGATTTCATTTGATTTCTTTAAAGGAGTTTGACAATTTTCACAAATTAAATCTCAGCTGCTACAAATATAAAAGCAATTCTGATGCATGATAGAGTGTTATGATCACAATAGGTTGGAATGATGTTTTGAAGAAAACAGAAAACTTCATTTCTGAGTATTGGAGAAAAAAGTCACTCTTTTTTGGAGAATTGGAGAGGTTCTGATGATGAAAATATTGAGATGGTGTAAAAGTAAGCTTCACTTCCTTGAAATGTAGTGAGGGACCGCAGAGGCACCAGGGTTGTCTGCTTGTTCCTGTCCATCTGTCAGCAGGATAACTCAAAAGTACTTAATGGATTTGCATGAAACTTGGTTGAAGTGTTGGTCATGGGCCAGTCGGCCTTAAGGGAGCATGGCTACGGGAGGGGCGTAGCAGGAACAGGGCCATAGATTCCCAACCACAGAAAGTGAATAGAATAAAATGGTCACAGTTTGTCCTGGTCATTTGTCTGGCACAGAATAAAACAGCAAAAATGGATAGTTTATATGTTGGCAATGCAAGTCAGTAGGGCCATGAAGTGTGTTACACTTACTTGAGAACTGTGCAGATGTGTTGTACTGAGACTGTAGATTAAAAGCAGAAACTTCATTGGAAACTGTCAAAACTGAGCTGAAATCTGACGTCAGCAGTGAGGTTGTCATAACATCAAGAATCGAGCTTTTCTTAGTAGCCTGTCAGCATCTGCAAACTAGCAAACCTAGCAGGCAAGTATCATCAAACATTGCTTCATATAACTCCTTCAGTGCTATAAACTGTGGTATTTAACCAGAAATTTGGTGGTGAACAAAGTCTTTATGTGAAACAGCTAACGAACACTGGCTGAAACAAAGATGAACTGAATTAAAACAATAACCAACTGTAACCACATGACTGACATGAATGACTATTCTACTCCATTTAAGTTTTGTGTTCCTAACAAATCCATGTTACATCCACAAAACCTGTCAGGGAGGTTAGTCCTGGGTGAAGGTGGCACAGACTGACTTTTCACACTGTTTGGCCAAACAGAGGTAGCCAGTAGAGGGCGTGGCTTACAGGGCCTTCTTATGATAACATGCTTTTGAAAAAATAGGTTTGTCACAATGTACTAAGGAGAGACCAATAAAATACACAAATCCAGACTGAAATAATGAAAAGCTAAGCACTATCTGTTAATGGTGCTGTCAGTATTTTACATGTGCTGTGCTGAAACGCAGCACCAGATGTGTCGTCCACACCGAACTCCAAGATATATGGAGCATATGGGCATTGTTCCAGCAAAAGCCAAGGGATGGCAGTGTGGCATGATGTCACAGAAATATTCAGTGATCATGGGATTTGAAAATTATGAATTAACCTAAAACTTGTTTTCAAAGCTGAATCCCTTTTACTGGTATATCTACACATTTTGACAAATAAAGGCCAATCTCAGTCAGATTCAGTTGTGTTTTTCTTTCCTCAATAACATATCAATCAATTGATATGTTTGGTAGCCTCATTTTTATAAAGATAATATTCACACTTACTGATTGAAATAAGGAATTTGATAGCATTTCCCATCTTTGATGAGTGAGAGTTTTGTACAAAATAAATAAATAAATAAATAAAAGCATGTCTCTAATAAATGCCTGTCCCAAGGCCAGTTACATTCAATGACTGAAGCAAATAAAAGCTATTAGTTTTAAGGTTTTTACTGCATGATTCAATCTTTGCTATTGACCTGCTGTGCTATTGAAAACTGTTTTAAAAGACAAATAGCTGTATCTCACATTCACAATCCTTGATGTTTGTACGTAATGCACAGCTAAGATAGAGTAGTGATTTGGTGCATATTTCAGCACCATGGACAGAGAGTGGAGGTCTAATTATCGATGGTCATTTGTTTAAACACATAAATACATTAAATAAAGAAATGCATTGAATTACATGCTAACTTATAATAGGTAAGCAAAGGATATTCAAAACTTGGTGAAATAACAGGCAAATTGGGCACAAAATAAGCAAATGTAATGTTGAAGAGTCTTCATAATCATGCTTGAATTCATTGTTACAGGAAAAAACACCTATAATCACAGACATCATTTGTACTGTAGGTTGTTGGGCTCTTATCTAAAGCAGCTGGGGAAAATAACACACTGTTGAAAGTTATGGAGGAAAGAGTTGACTCACTGACACTCACATTCACTGACAGGCATATTATGGACCAACCAGAGGTCTATTTTCCTCTTATAGACAAGTATGCCTGAATGAGTGTATATTGTATGCATTATAAACGTGATTCCAAGGTTTGGCAGCTGCCATACCTTGCCTTACGTAACTGACGCCTATGTATGAAACTGATATGGCTAAATATATTATTGAGTGCAGAAGCAGGGTAATAAGTCCTACTGATGACAGCGACGGCATAGGCAGCGGTTATGTTTTATTTTGTTTTGCAGAAATGTTCAGGTATAGATCTTGATTAAATAACAGATCCTTTTTCAGAGAACAGGACAGACAGCAGGAGGAAGCTAGAAAGTTTATAATGAGACAGAGAGCATAGGGAGGTTAACATTTTTTAGACAGGTTGCTGTCGGTGCTCTGTCATTAAAAGTGACATTGAGCGGGGACTCTACAATGGGATCGCAATGTGTTTGGCAGCAAGGGGCAACTTTCTTCTGTTCAGCTCAGGCCAGGCAAAGAAATTGGCTAATACTAACAGCATTTTGACGAAAAAGAAGTGACTGATATTATGCTGGCAGGAAATAGGTGATATTTTATTCCATATCGCCCCTCAGTCTGTTCCTGCAACACACTTTCTTTTACAACACAGTTTTATTTATGTTGACTGTCTGGATTGGCAACCAGGGAGTTTGTCTGCCTTCTGCCCAATGCCCACTGGAAAGGAATAAGTGGGTACTAGATATTACAAAGACAACATGTTCTTATAAAGCTGCCTAAATGTAATTTGTTTTTCAGCTCAACAAGTACACATGTCCTAAAAATGCAATATTCCACTTCCACGCTGTTCCACTACACTGTATCTAACAGGCAGCTGAATTGTGTCTGGACTTTTTTTTTTTTTTAGATTTTGCAGTGCCAGAGTTAGTGCACCATTTTCCAGCAAACTAGTACTCAAGTGTGCACTGATTGTTTGTAGGTAGCTCATTAGGATGAGCTTATGTTTGATGTGATCAAGGTCAAAGTTTCAACCTCCCACTCAGTAAGACACTCTGTTCTGTCAGTTCTTTGAAACACAAAGCAGCGGTTCTCCTGCTTGCCTCCATGCATCCCATGTGGTTGTAAATCTTTACTAGTAGGATGAATACATCTATAAATAAGATGATAAATGCATGTCAAAAGTACACCTCCCCACATATGCCAGAAAATCATAAGAAATTCTGTGTTACTTATTCCAGTCAGCGGTTTGAACACTTAAATGAATAGAAGGCAATAGAAAGTCAACAGGTTAAAGGTAAATCAGCATGGTTGCACTATCAACACCTGTGAAACACTGACCTACTGAGCCTCATTGCGAATGCACTTACACCGCGAGGGCTTTTCAATTTTCTCTCTGGATGGCTCTCCATTATTAAAACCAAAGGCAGGTATCAAAGTCATAACCTCAACAGCTTATTGTATCTGCTTACTGCAATAAGATAAAGCTTCTATCAGCTTTTGAATGC
>NC_044002.1:13464899-13537399 GCF_902150065.1 Myripristis murdjan | reverse complement strand
GATCGTCACTTTTATCATGAAAGTAATGCTACTCTATACAGTATATAGCCAACAATATTGTATAGAATTTAGCATTTAGCATATAGTTTAGAGATTATAGATCCAAGATGATACTGACAGGGGAGAGAAAGGGAGCTATTAAAAATCTGTCTGCTGCTTTAGCACCACAGATAGTGCCATGGATTATCAATACATAGTTAGGCTGCTGATATTTCAGAGCCATGGTCAGGGCCAGAGATCCTAACTTGCACAAACTTCAGTCAGATAAGGGATCAATAAGCCATGGCAGACTAGACTAACATATTCAACTAAAAACCCCTCTGTCCCTGCACTCTTTATGCTATTAGGGGATGGAGAGGGGGGGGGGCAGCAGATTAAAATATCACCTACAGGTTGTACAATATGGACAAAATGTTTTTTTCTAACTTAAAACTACTTAAAAGACCTTACCAGTGATTTTGAATCTTTGGCCTATTTATTACAGTTTGCCCACATTTTGCATTGCAGTGATTGTGAAAATAATGTGCATACTATCCCTTTGTAAATCCAAGTAAATCCCTTGTTTTTCAAATTGAATTTCTGATTGAAACACCCATATCATACTGTTGTGCCTCTGCAGCTAACAAAGTCTTCACCATTCATAAACCACAGAGCTGATAAGCAATTCTCTTTGTAAAGAAATGTTTCACCGGGGTCTATTTTCCAACATAGACATCATTTCACTCTGCCCCATTTCAAGTCCTCAGCTAGACTGCTGCTTTTGGGAAAACTATGTGGACAACTTTGATGTAATACTGGTGAGAAGAAGGTTTGAAGATCATTTTCATATTTTAGCGGATAAAAGTTCTGCTCGATAAAAGAAAAATGATAGCAGAGATCTTAGATATGACTGCTTGTTTTCGGGAGAAGATTAGTGGAAACATGAAGTTTATACATTTTTAGATATTACACTAAACATGCAGGATCACCGGTATGCTCCTTTAAAGAGAAGGGAATTTATCTGGCTCACTAAGTAACAATTACAGAGTTGCACCCTTTTGGACAAGCCATGTCTTAATTAGGATGACTTCCCACTGTATATAAGAGAGTGTGTGTGTGCTTCTTTGACCTTATTTAACCTGCGTCATGGATGACAGAACACACTGTGGTGGCACTGGACAGCTCCCAAGTGTGATTATGTAAAAGCCTACTGTATGTGTGTACTTCTCTTTCTTCTATAAAGCGACTCATGCTGTAAATAAAAAACGTGTTACTGCCAACTTGGCTCGTTACAAAGGGTTTCAAAATAAATAATAAGCTTCTTTGTCGAAGGAGGATTTATACTCAATAAAAATCTATATGAATAACAGCTTGTGTTTCGGCTTGATTTAAAACTACTCATGGGAAAGCAGTTTCAGACACAGTGAAGAAAAAAATTAAATGCTAATACAATGTCAGGCAGTGTTTGCCCTTGGTTAGAGCATACGTTTGAATGAGGCAGTAACCCGTCATAAAAGCTATTCAAAAGTCTCACGTGATTAACAGGGAATGCTTATTTTATAGGATCTCAGTGTTCATTATGCTTTTGAGGTTGTTAAAGTCTATGGGAAATCAAATTAATAGTTAACAGTCAACGAGAGCCTCCATTTGAGATCTGCAAATCCTTAAAGGAATAGTTCACCCACTAATGAAAATTGTGTCATTTTATCAGTTTGTATCTCAATACAACACAAAGCAAATTAGATAACAAAGCGCTGGTGCAGCCTTCTCTGAAACAGTGAATGGAGGATGTTTCTTTCGATTGTCTGATCATGAAAGACCTAATAAAGTGTTGAATAAAAATGGGAACACTGAGCTGTGTGTGATGCCCAAGATGCCAATGTTTTTCTTTTTTTTTTTTTTTTAATTTTATTTGTTTATTTCACAAGGACAACGCATAGTATAGCCAGGGGCTAATTTGCATCTGCCGTCCCTGGGCAGCAGCCAGCGGCACATTAAAATACAACAATGCAAAGACACAAGTGCAGCAAATACAAGGCACATTAACTAGCCTAATGTATTATACAATAACTCTGACACAGTGTTAAAATCATAAACCTCAATTTATTTACATAAATACACCACCATATGTGACAACAAACAATGTATTAAAAAAAAATCTTGCAATATTTCATCAGATATTCTTTGTTTTTGGTGCCATGCATGTCTAACTGTAGGCAATAAATGTATTAAAATATCTGTTTCAACACTGATGTGAATATTATTTTCCCTCTGACGCAGAGATACAGCATTTCAGACTTTTTTTTTTTTTTTTGGATTGAAAGTGTACATGATCATTAATATGTTGAGTGATATTCATAGCCCTTTCATCCTTGAAAAACTATTAGTATGCCATTTCAAATACACATAGGTGTCAGTAAGAAATGCATGCATTTCTTCCTCCCTGAAAATCATATGTAGCTATATTTCCTTAGTATGGACCAAAAGTTGTCCTGCTAATCCATAATTTTTAATGTGATACCCTACTTGTCTCTTTTGGCATTATTTTTACTGCCAATCAGAAATGCAGCAAGTTTCTTATCAGACTTGTACAGTCTTTTGCAGACTAAAAGCCACTTGCATCGTACAACTTGCTTTGTATGTGCATGGGTTATACCAAATCCTGTTCTGTCATAATAAAATCCTCCTGGATCCCCCCTGCCTTGTCCATCCAGTATCTATCAGCTCAAAATCCTCAAGCTTTTTTCCCTGATTAAATTGTCGACTTTCTGCGCAGTAGGAGGGCATAAAGAATTTAGCTGATCGTCAGGTCGAATGTATGAACAAAGCAGTTTTCAAGCTCTGCCTGTGTGTGTGTGTGTGTGTGTGTGTGTGTGTGTGTGTGTGTGTGTGTGTGTGTGTCTGTGTGTGTTTTAGTGGGTATGACAGAACTGGGGCTAAACCAGGGCAGCTCACAACAGCAGAGTAAATGCCAGGATCATGGAAATTCTACACAGCGATGCATTCATGTAAAATGTCTCTGTGTAGTCTGGCTACTTGTTTATTATTTTCTATAACATGCAAACTGTTTTGTGGCGTAACATCTGAAGCTGCTTGTGCAATCATAACTCGTTTGTTTCATTAGATCGAGACATTTTATACAATACACTGCAGCCGTGATATATTCATGCGTGCGTCGCTTTCGGTCTCGTCTCTTGTCCTTTTTCAGTCTCTTCTCTTGTTCATTAGCTAATGTTATCTCATTATCTCTGTCTTCACTCTGCTACTTTGTCGGTCAGCCAGTCAATCATCATCTCTCTCTCCCCCTCACTCTATCGCCAGGCCACCAGTCATCAAGTCAACACTATTAGATCCTGAGTCCATCACTGTCTTCCTCTCTGACACTCTGTTGGCTCACAATCCATTCTCTGCCTGTCAATCATAATTTCTTTATTCCTATATAAAAGTGTGTGGGTGGGTGTCTGTGTCTGCATATGCCTATGCCTGTGTGTATGTGTGTGTGTCTGTGTGTGCGTGTCCCTATCAATTCATGTTTGCCCTTGTGTGCGTGTGTGGCCGTGGTAATGCGTTCTGACAGCCAGAAGGCATGGACGAAGTTCAGCTGCAGACTTAACACAGCTGATGAGGCATAAACAAGCATAAACAAGCCTAGTCAACATGAGTGCAGATCAGACAATGAACATAGGACACAAAATATGTTGCACACACGCACACACGCACACACACACACACACATATTCAAATACACACATGCATTGTTGCGACTGAGCGCTGCTGTGCCGAGTGGCTAGCTAATGAGCTCCACTTCTCCCTCGTGTCCCATGAGCACAATATAAACATCCCCACAAAGGAAACAGCTGAAATTGACTTAATATCCCGCAACAGGGTAGTAGATCGATTTGACATTGGTTATACAGCCAGGTGCATTTATGAATCCATCTTACACACACACACACACAAAACCCACCCGCCCTCATTCACCTGATTTTCATTGTGCTCACATCCTGGACAGCTAACATTACCTATGCATTGGATTTCGCTGCCATCATCAGCGCACTATAGAGATTTAACAAAGAGGATTTCTCTGGAGATTACACGCTGTCGTCCGCCCGTTTTCAATGGAAATGTATGCTCATCGCACAGAACATGTTCTTACTTCACTTTTCCCCTTGAGATCTGTAATTCAGAGGGAGGATTTATTGCATATTTAGCTTTAACAAAGAGGAAGCAGCGGGACTGTCCTGGAGGGAACGTCCTCTAACTGAAAGGTTGTGAGTTTGATACATACGTCAAAAGTGAAATGCCATTGAACAAGATTTTGGCCAAACAATAAAACTCCTCTCACTGCTGTATGTCAGATGCCCAATCGTGGATAACAAAGGGCCTGTCCAGACTTAGTATTAACATCCATCTTGGGTGATCCAATCACAAGTGGACAGCTGAGACAGATTGCCATCCACACCTATTAACATGCATCTCCAGGTTTGTGCTCAGCGTCAGCATTACTTTGAGTCCTCTGTACTTTACTCCAACTCCCTCCCGTCCCATCTTCCTCCTCCCTTCTATATTCCATGCTGCTGTTATCTCCTCAATATTCCCCACCCATCCTAGTCTTTATTCCTGCTCCATTAACAAAGCACTTGCATCCAACCTCTCTGCTTTTTGGACTACCCCAAAGCTGCCATCTCACTGCAAAAACAACCGTCATTCAAACTTGAATTTTGTAACAGCATTGTGTGCTATCAAATACTCTTTCTGTCCATAAAGATACTAATCAGTTTTTCCAATGTTGGCAGGGACACATCAGGACCAATGGCATCCATACTATGCGTTTCTGACCAGCTCCAAAGGTTGTTTAAGTGGCGGGATCATAATTCCTCTCCAAGACACACTGACCCATGTTCTCTCTTGTGCTTAAAGCTGTCCATTTGTGATCATCCAGACCCATTTTAAAATCAAACATGAACAGGGTGGAAGTTATTCCAGACACTTGGGATGAGCTGGATCGTTGATTCAAGATGTAACTTGTAGCATTTGAGAGTAGGAAGTCAAAACATCTTGAGACTAGGAAGTCATCAATGTCATCAAATACATACTTGGGTATACGGATAGATGGCAAGCTTTTATTTAATGTTAATCTAGTTAAAGATTGGCTTTTAGCAATAAACCTTGTGTTATTTTCATTGCCAAGATAAAACTTATGGATTCTGTCTGTGATTGATTTTAGTGACATACTGTATATGCATGCAGCCTCCTCCATTTTACAGAGCCTTGATTCAGTGAATAATGCATCTCTATACATGTCATTACAAATGCAAAATCCCTTACTCACCATTGCATTCTTTATGGTTTGGTGGGTTGGGTATCATTGACAGTACTGGTACATTTTTAATTTTAAAGCTATACTGGGTAAACGCCAAGCTTATCCCTGTACTTTCCCCTGTCTCAGCTCTGATAGTTACCAGCTGCGCTCCTCCAAGTGGTTGCTGTTTAATGTACCACAGGTTTTGACAGACCTGGGGAAAACTGGTCATGGAGTAATTTGCACAAAGATCTAAAATTAGCCCACTCAATAAACCTTTGAATAAACCTTTGAATAAATAAATAATAAAGCTTTTCAGCTCCCTGTTTTGCTCAGGCCAGATGGTTCAGCTACTATCTTATAGCCTACACGCTGACCATGACCTTACACAGTGTCCTTGGTCACTTCAGACAATGCACTGAAAGAACCATCTCAGACAATAGATTCTTTTTTTTCTCACCCAGCTTACCTTCACTGACATTTGGGCCCAGTGTGAACAGGGCAGGGGCTGCACTGCAGTTCAGCCCCTGGAGATGGATGAGAAAAATCTGTCCACAGAGTTCAGTTCACTTGGCCTTGGAAAATAATTTGGCCCCTCCCTGGGACTTTCAGGCTGGTCAAGTTGGCTTGATGCTTCGTCTCTCGCTGGACGGCGATGAAAGCTCTTTGCTGGTGGCCAGGTGTGTATTTGTAGGTGATGACAGGTGCAAGTGCCTCAGAGTGGACATGTGCAGCTGTGTTTGTGTGTGTGTACTGTGTCCGCCGAATATGTGTGTGCACCAGCATACACTTGTGTATCTTTGGCATTACCTGTGCATTTGTGTTTGCATGTCTGTTTAAGCATACAATTGCCTTTAAGTGTAGCTTCATATGTGTGTATATGTGTGTTTGTGTGTGTGTGTGTGCGGTCTCTCCAGCACTGAGGATGGATGTCCTTGTCAGCACTGATAGGCAGAGCCGTGTCGAGCTGTCAGGTAGGCAGCAACAGCAGCCTGTGTGTGTGTGTGTGAGTGTGAGTGTGCGCATGTGCGTGTGTGTTTGTGTGTGTCTCTGTCATCACGCCATGTCTCTGCAATGTCACGGCACAGCGACCGACGGGGTAGCAGCCTGTGTTATCAAAATGTATGAGGGCATGCCTGTCCCCCATGTCCCCCTTTTTCTTTCTCTTCCTTTCTCCTTGTCTCTCCTCCTCTCTTAGTTTGAAGCGAGAGCCAAGTCCAATCCCAACTGAGATGGGAGTGAAATGTGTCTCTCCCTCACAAATGGAACAAGATGCTCTTGCTCTCTTTCTCCTTCTTCTCGTTTCTTTCCTCCTTCTCTTTATCCCTTCTCAGTTGATACAAGATTCAGTTTGACTCTGCTCTTCTCTAAGTCCTGCTAATGACAAAGAGCAACTGCAGTGAAACAATTGCTCACTCTTTAGGTCTTTCTTTCTTTCTTTCTTTCTTTCTTTCTTTCTTTTGTAGCAAAAGACAGATTTGGAGAGAGGGAGAGAGAGAGAGAGAGAGACGGTAAGTTTGGGACAGGGAGAAAGGGAGATAATGAGAATAGATGGCGGCAGAAGGCTGACAGACAACATCCGCCCAGGCACACACTCACACGCGTGCACGCTCACACACACCGACATGAAAGAGAAATTATTATGCATCACAATGAAATGACAACCGCTGACAAGTATTTTTGCAGTGTTTGTATGCTTAGTCTTTCTTGTTTTCTCCTGCCTGTCCTCTCACCACTGCAGTGAAAAATCTAGCAGTCACATATTGTATTGTATGGTACAAATAATTTATAAGGAGAGAGATTGTGTTGGACCTAAGGAAAACCTGATATTGACATGTTGCCACTGTATTATGAAGCGTGATATGCACGGAAATTAAATTATGAAGCCATAGCTATGAAAAACAAATGAGAAAAGTATGATTTATTTGACAAATAAATTCCTAAATTCTCAGTTGTTTTATTAAAATCAGAGTGATATGAGGAAAAACACTAGGTTTAATGAAAGCACTGCTGCCTCTATTAAACAAGCACTCATTTTTCTCAGTTTTAATCAAATCAAGTTTATTTTCCTCAAATCACATATCAAATCAAACAAATAACCTCATCAAACTGATTTTTATCAAAACAACTTATGATTTATGAATGGATTTATCAATTGCACTGTTATCTCTCTTTTTTCGTATTCATTGCCTTCATTTTCATCATTTAATTTTCGTGAATTCCACCCATTGCACTGCCTTGCACGCGCTGAGTTTCTCAGTTTGTCATTGTTAGCCAACACAGTGGTGTTATGGCTGTGAGCAGACTGGAGGAGCAGTCGTCAGCCGACTGCCAAGATGTTGTTACACTGCTGCAGAAAACCCAGCCAAACTACTGCGCGCTAGACCAAACTCAACTGTTAATGAATGCCTGGCACACTGCAACACCTCCATGTTTGTAAGAAACGCTGTTTACACTCTGAAATTATGGAAAACACTTGGAGAAATGTGGCCTGTTCTGTGATCTCTTCACTATGTCGCAGAAAAAGTTTGGATTGCTGTTGGTGTTAATAAGTACTCTTGACTCGTGACATAAATCTTAAGGAATATTTAACAGTAGACACTATATTAGAAGTTATAAATTTAGTATTGGTTGAGTGTAGTATTGTGTGCTGTAAACTTTGACTGAATGGCATTCTCCTTCAATCAAAAGAGGTGGTGAGTCTTTAGCACTTAAGGAATATTGGGCACTGCATTCAAGAGTCAGATAAGTGCATTTGGGTATGCTGGACTAAAAAAAATTATTTTGATATTCATGATGAAAGTTTGGAAGGAAAGATTCACAATCTACACAGCCGGTTTCTCCACTGTGACACAGTCTTTCAAAGCACCTCCAAACCTCCACCGTACCAGGGATATGTGCACATATTTTTAAGTCCAAGACCCGGTGCCAAGGTCCTCACACTTGGCACCAGAGCTAAGTGCTGAGGTCCCTGACAGCAATTGAAAGTGAGTATACAGCTATTATTTTTTTGGCCTTGTGTAGGCCTTGGCCTCATAAATCATCCTGAACTGTATTCAACAAAAAAAAAAATCTCTGATGCGATGTGCCCATCTGGACAAGACTATCACAACTCTGCAAAAAAATCTTTCCCTCAACCTCTGTGAAAGGTTTCTCTATCAGCACTCAGCACAGTGTTTTACAATGATGTTAGACATTTTAGCTGAGGTACAATGCAAAGTAGAGCTGATTATTGTATTTTTTTTTTTTTTTTAATACTATGCTCTGGATGAATATTTGTTTCTGATTCTGGCTAGAATGTGTGCGATCAAACCATAAAATGCATATGTAGTTCATCTCAAGTTCAGTCACTATAGTGTAAATTCATACAGTGGCCATAAAGAGTCAACCTGTGTGACCATAGCACCAAACTGAAACTGAAGAGCAAAGCTAACCATCTTAAGCAATGTTAACCATTACTGCCAACCTCTACACTGTTTTTAAAATACGGATTGCTTCAAAACTATAGTGATTATTTCCCAGAAATTAACATTGACCTAACATTTCTATCGACACAGAGCAAGCAGAGCATTTTTGTGTAGACATGTGCCATATTTAACCCCACCTATCCATCCATCTATCCATCCATTTTCCGCAACTTATCCCAGATCGGGTCGAGGTGTTAGCAGGCTGAGGAGGGCGGCCCAGATGTTCTTTTCCCCAGCCATATCCACAACCACCAGCTCCCCCTGGGCATCCCTTTGCCGGCTGGAATATTTAGTCCCTCCAGTGTGTCCTGGGTCTGCCCCGGGGTCTCTCCACCCAGTTGAGCGTGCCCGGCACCCCTCCACAGAGAGGTGCCCAGGACAAGTCCCAACTAGACACCTGAACCACCTCACCTGGCTCTTCTGACTCTGAGCTCTCCCAGATGTCTGAGCTCTTGGCCCTACCCCTCAGGGTGTGCCCAGCCACTCATTTCCGCTGCTTGTATCTATGATCTCATTCTTTCTGTCACTATCCACAGCTCGTGACCAAGGTGACATTGATCGGTAAATTGAGAGCTTTGTCTTCAGGCTCAGGCCCTTTGGTGCAACAACCGCATGCCACTGTGCTGATGTGATTTGGCACGTATTTACCTAATATTGGAAAATTTGTGATATCTACAATGCCATGGCTCAAGCTGAATTACGTTATCGTGCCCTAAACTAATTATCTCTCTATTTTTTTTTTTCTAGATTCTGCCACACAATATTGTTCTTTACCAGTAAAAAACGTGGTTGTTGAGAGACACATTAGTAGGCTACCTGCATCGACTGGTATGTTATGACAGATGTGTGTCCGTCCAGTGTTCAATAATGGCTGTGAACATGACTCAGCCAGGCAGAACGTACATTTACATAATGTTCTGGTAGATACCTTGTGCAAACTGGTGAATGAATTTTCAACTGTCAACATCATTACCTTGTTCCTTTGACCATTAACTACATCAGTGACCTCTTTATTTCAGCATGACGTGCAAAGGCTTTTGGAACTGCACAAGGACAATATTTACCAGCTAAACACCTCAGTCCTGTAAATGAGAACCGGCGCTGGTGGGTTGCTTTTTGAGCATCAATCTGTTGCGCATCCTGCCAGCAGAGGCACATGTCCAGATTGCTCATTGTGCACGAGGAGATGAAATCGTCACGACTCACACCTGTCTCTCTGTGAGTTTAAAACTCTTGTGGCTCGCTCAGCCTCTTCCCTTTGATTCTAAAGCCCTTAGGGGAGCCATTGAGAACGTTCCTTCTGCAGAGATGATGTATTTTATTCGCGCTGGGGTCACCGAACAAAAGCCATAGATAAGTGTGGCCTTGAATGAAGCGAAACATGCCGTTTCATTGGAGCGCGCCTGACTTTCAACAGAACATCCTTGAGAGTGATGAAAAGGGCCAATTGAAATATTTGTTGAGGAGGGAGACTCACAAACAATGTTAAGACTGTGTGTGCTGTTAATGGGTGATGGACAGTGGTGGCAGCCTTGGCTTTATGCAATGGGGGCGTTAGCTCTTTTCTCTCTTGATTTGAATAGGAAGAGACAGGACTATGCAGTGATTTTTTTTCCCCCAGCTTTTTTCTGCTTTCAGAAATGTTTGATTTTTTTTGCACTTTTTTCAATTCCATTAAAAGGAGATGATTTGGCATCAGTTTACTTTGTACTTTGTATATATGTGTGTGGGCGCAGTGGGTGAGTGTGCATGTGTGTGTGTGTGTGTGTGTGTGTGTGTGTGTGTGTGTGCATATGCAGTCATGCATGAGATGCAGCGAGACAGAGTAATTTATTCTGTCTTAGTGAATTGCCACAGTGCAGGCTTAGATGTGACCATATGTGTGTCTGTTTGAGTGTTTGTGTGTGCGAGATAACAGGTGTACAGCATACCAGAAAGTCGAAGAAAGGTATCTTCTCTCTCTCTGTCACTCTCTCTCTCACTCTCTCACCACTCATATCCTCTTTTGTCCTGCGCTTCCCGCCCCCACTGCCTCCTACTTGTTTTCTCCTATCGAAAATCCACAGCATTCCACAAACATTTTGTTGCATTTTTCAACTTCACCATCTGCATTGTATCTATTCAGTAGGGATAGTCGGAAACACCACTATTTGTATCTGTATTTGTATATGTATTTGTATTAATTAGGATTTTAATTGTTTCATTTTTATCCCGTACTGGCTGGTGAGCTACTCTTCTCTATTATATTCGAATCATACAGTAATTTAATTTGTAATTTAAAAAAGTGTTTGTCAATACAATTAGCTGCTGAGTCTCTCCTGAGTTGTGTTCAGCACATAGAGTAACCCAGAGCCACGTAGCCTATAATTTGGAAAAGGGGAGATACGCCTGGCGGAGATCTGCACTCTACTGAAAGAGCTGAAAGTTGTACAAACTTCCTAATAACTGGTAGCCAGTAGCGGTTTTAGGCATGGGCGAAGCGGGCAGCCGCCCAGGGTGGCATTTTTTCATGTCACATGGGGGGGCGGCACAAGCGCAAAAAAAAAAAAAAAAAAAAAAAAAAAAAAATATCAGCACTGCTAAGCAGTTTTCTGTTATCAATGCAGGTGCCGGCGCCCCTGCTTGTCGCCCTCCCTGGCTCTGGGAAGTGGGAAGGAGGGGCACTAGGAGTAGAAACATACATGGAAGGGCGCAAGCCAGTAATTTCGTCTAGGGCAGCAACATAGGCAGAACCGCCACTGCTGGTAGCTGGAATTTATCACTTCCTAAAAAATAGAAGAATGTCATCTGCAAATAAACATGAAGTCTTATGTTGAACGAAAAGTTATTGATCTGAGTTTTTGATAAGATTTAATTGTCTAACAGCCCGCTCTAATGTTTCTATGGAAAGAATAAAGCGCATTCAATTAAGAGGGTCCCTCTGTCTGTGATTCTACAAGGTCAAAAACATACAGCATATCACTATTGAGGACGGATGGGTTTGCATAAAGGGTTTTAACCATGATGATACAATTATGTCTGACAGCCATTCAGCCAAGCTCTATCCAAAGATATGACCACTTGAGTCGGTCAAATGGTTTTCCAGCATCAGCTGACAGCGCTGGACATTGTTTTCGATGTCTCACTTGTGAAAGTCTACATATATTATAGGGTCACCTGTCCATTTTTTTTCTCTTCAGTGCAGAATGATTTATCCATTTTCTCTATTTTTTTCTGTCTTTAATTCTTTCCCTCTCTCATTTTGTTCCTCATAATCTCTCTTCTGTCCTTCCTCCTTTCTTGCTAACACATTGTATAAAAGGTACATATTAAAAAACAGCAACAAATGAAAAGACAACAAATAGGTTGCAGATTGAAAGCATATTGACATGATTGTCTGGTCTCTCTCTCTCTCTCTCTCTCTCTCTCTCTCTCTCTCTCTCTCTCTCTCTCCTTCTCACTCTCTCTCTGTGAGTGGTATAGTGGTTTATCTCTCCTCCCACGGTGACAGACGGACAATCACCACCAGACCCCAAAATAGAGCTGCTGCCATCCCACTCGTATTCACAGATTAGTGTCAGGAGCCTGGAGGATCTTACACATGCTCACACACTACAAACACACATGCCCATACACATGCACATCTGCAGTAAAAGAAACCTAGCCCTAGACGAGAGCATTGTTCTCATCGTACACACACACACACAACCACCAGGCGTGCACATACCCTACACACATTCAAGTGCACACACACAATCAAAAAAAAGAAAAGAAACCAAACCAAACCAAAAAGCTACCTCTATTTTGTAGAGTTGAACAGTTGTAGACAGAAATAGCAGTGTATGTTCCGCTCTCTGCCCATGTCCCTATTTATTTGTCTGTCTAAGTCTTTTCCCTTTCTTTCCCCCTCCATCTCTCCTTCTCTCCTCCTCTGCTTCTGTATTGATTGAACTATCTATTGATCTATTGTGGTCATATTAGTGTATCCTCTCATCCCCCTCTCTATTTCTCTCTCCCTCCCTGTAGTCCTGTCTCTGGCTATTTCCCGCCCTCTTTGTATCTCTGTCTTCATCTGTCCCTCCATCTCTACATCTCTCTCCTGGGGGAACTCTGCTAATGCTGTCTAATTATGCCACTGATTATGCCCGATTTTCTCTTTACAGTGACTTATGGGGAAAAAAAGTCATCAGAGATATGCCTCTAATCGCTCTAATATCTCTTTTAACATGTGCTCCACATTCAAAAAGTTTCTGGCCAAGAGCAGCTTGTGCGAAGTGGGAAAACATTGATATGTTATGTCACTGCAAGCTTTTGGGACATTTAGTTGACATGCTGAAATTTAGTCAAGGCTGGATTCAAGGTGATGAGCTTCACATATGGATCTCTGATGTCGTTAGATCAAAACAACATATGGGCAGAAAGCAGGAAGTTTGTGTGTGTGTGTGTGTGTGTGTGTGTGTGTGTGTGTGTGTGTGTGTGTGCTAAATGACATTTTTGTGTCATTATTTTGTATGTGTGTGTGTGAAAGGAGAAAACTACAGGGAGAGAAATAATAGGATAGTGCTTTCCAGTCAGTAAACAAATTACATGTTGTGCCCCACACAGGCTTCCATCAGTAATGATGTATTTATCCGTGTTTGTGCATGCATGTATCTATTTGCTTTGTTTTTGTTCTATTTTTTTTCTTGCATGGCCATGGTAACATAATCCACTCATCCATGTGTGAGGGTGATTGTGTATTCTGTCGGCATGTGACCTTTTTGCGCTGACCTTTAGCAACACACAGAAGAACTCCCAAGAGCACACTGAAGCAGGCTAAAAATGATGCCATGCATCACTGCGGCCTCCCAAACTGTAAAAATTAGCCTCCTTCATCACTCCTAGTGCACAAGGTCAAAGAATAGGTAAGTGTGGCCATTGTGGGTCATAAGGAGCCTCAGTTGCAGTCTGACAGGTCCATTACCTAAAGTGATGTGTACAGCTATAGCATGTTTGCCCTGTGGCTCCAGCCTTACAGACCCAATGCACAGCTCTTTTTTTTTTTTTTTTTTTTTTTTTTTTATCAATGGTGGGATAATTTGTTTGAATAAACAGGTCATTTGGAGGTGAAAGCATATTTTTTCACATCAACAGTTTCTCTTAACCAGAGGGAGACTCTCCACTTTCAACCCAGATCCAAGGTCACCCTCTTAAAATAGAGTAAATTTCTCACTAGCCCAAGCAGATAGTAATTAGGGGAATGTCACCCACAGAGACTAGTGTGGTAATGTGACATAGTTCTCTGCACCTCACATGGTGGTTTACTGCTTTGACAGGGTGAGGGTTAGTAACACGGGTAGCTCGTTTGGGTGCAACAACAAACAGAAAGCCAGCGTGCACCATGGCACTTGAGTCAAATGCAGCAAAAAAATAAATAAATAAATAAAAAAATATAAAAAAAAAATATTCAATAAGAAATTCTGCCTCTGTGTCTGTTTTTCCTGTATATGGATGCAAGAGACCTTCCCTCTTAACAGAACGTCACAATTCCATCAAATTTTCATGGGTAGTTGCCTGAAAGGTGAATTGATAAGAAATGCTGATGGTTCAATTGACAACCTTTGCCGTACTAAGCAGTCACATTTCTAGCAGACTTTTGTGTAAATACCTGCACTGATTGATTTGATGAGAAAAGGGAGAAAAGGTAGGAGACCAGCTGATACTTTGCACTTTGGAAAGAGGGTCTCAAGGTGAGTCGTCTAGGGGTCGGTAACCTAGGTCACTCTGAATTATGGGATTTTTGCACATAGCCTTCAAGCGCTGTGCCCTAATAACCCTTGGAAGAAAAGGCTCCAAAGCTTGTTTCTCAAACAGGTTTTCATACTGCAAATAAGGTAGAGCCTTTTTTTCCCTGACTGGCTGGATGGATGGATAACTGCAGTAATCAAGAGAGTCATCTTTATCAGTTTTCTTGCAATATGCAGAGGTTTGAAGCCAGCACATCAGTAGTAGAAATCGGCTTACCTTTACAGACATGATTTTCATGATAGGACAACATTTTTTTTTTTTTTTTTTTTTTTATACATACAACCAAAGTAAGAGTCAGATTGAAAAAAAAAACTGTATTTAACAATAGGAACTCAGGGTTAAGTCTATTAGTAAGTCAGTGTGAAGCCAGATTTGTGCATAATTTACTCTTTGCCTCAGAGCAAGCTTTAGCTCTGTTGATTGCACTCTAGCCCAGCCAGAATTTAGGTAATTTTCATTTGTTACAATAATGTGGATGGTAAGGACTTCCACTGCGTCACCGCTGTGCTTTTTAGTAACAATTCTTCAGCAGAAATGAGGCCTGCCATTATGAAACCAACATGGATATGTGAAGTAGATGATGATTGACCATAAATGACAATGAAACCAAAATCAAACCAAAAAGTGAGTTACATGTAGTAGGTCACACGAATCAAACAACCATAGCAATGCTTTTCAATTTTCCACCATTTCCACAGCATCTCCTCCTGTCATGTCAACACTTATGTACATAAATGCATGCACATACACAAATTGACAACATAGGCAGCTACAGCGTGCAAAACCGCATTCATCACTGATCTCGCAAATTCCTGCATGTGCAAAATTCTTTGTCCTCTCTTCATACTGCAGATACAGGAACAAGTACACAACCTTCCCACGCAAACACATACCAAACCCCCTACACACACACACACACACACACACACACACACACTCACGTACACACATTCATAACATTCTGTTTGCTCATCTATAGCTTGCCAATGTTCCTGTGTATAGCCGACAAGGACACATGTATTCCCTGAGGGTTTGGATCTCATGTCATTATGTTCACTGAGCTCTCAGTACTCGGCATCACAAAAAAAGACTCCAGTTTGCTCCACGCCTCACAATCCATGTTCCACATGCAATGAGCTTTCTCTTGTAATTACATGAAGGGCACACACGGAGCCAAATGTTCTGTTTTTTTTGTTTCTGTGGTGTATATCTGAGTGGTCATGTGTGCATGTGGGTATGTTCTTGGCATCCTGCCTGTGTGTGTGTGTGTGTGTGTGTGTGTGGTTTTAAAACAGTAATAGCAAAGCAGTGTCATTTTTTGCAGTGGATTTCTCAAAGCTCACTTGTCAGTCAGACAGTGCAGCCAATACTGTGACTTACTGTGTTTTTCCTGTTTTTATTTCCTTTTCTTCTGCATTTTCTGCTGGTGATGTCACTGCGTCTGTAGAGTAGCCTGTTCACACACAACCTCATGAACTCAGCCTCAGAAGAACCCACTTATCCCCTAGTTTTTTTTTCACAACTCAGAGGACTTTGCCCTCTAATGGGACTCTATTGGCCTACAGGGTGAAGCCCAATTACAACACCCCCTGCCGTTACACTGACATTTCAACATCATCACAGCATCAGGCTGCAATTTCCACTTGTCTGCCAGAGACCCACCCTTGACATGAGGTTGGTCCCTGTGTTCTCCTGATCTGCCTGTTTTGGGCAGATAGGCAAGCATCAAAAAGGCCTGTCACACTTGGCGGCCAGTGAATGCCTCTTGGGCATTGGCAGTCTCGCCTCTGCTCCCAGCAGACTGTCCTAATACGTCCACACTTGAGTCTGAAGGGATAGCTCAGGGCAGTGTACTGACAGTGTTCGGCGATGGTGTGTTAACCTGCAACAATTATGGTGCTCTTGTGTGAGGTAAAGATAGAGAGCCAATTACCCAATTATTCTTTTTAGTCCTATTGTGACAGGATGTATTTTTCTTGCACCATGATTTTTTTTTTTTTTTTTTTGTATCATTACAACAAGATAAAGGGTAGAAAAATGTGAAGCAGTTACCAGCTTCTTTGTCTTAGCCAGTGCTGAGATGAAGAAGCCTCTTTTGCCAGGCCAGCCCCCAAGAAAAAGCCAGGTGGCAGCAGGAGCTGCAGGGGGTGGGGCGCTGCTCTGGGGTCAGGCTGGTGGGGTAGGCCGGGATGGGAGGGAAGCAGTTTTTTTAGGGCTGCGCACACACCAAAAAGAAATGATTTTTTTCTTCTCTGTGCTGTCTGCCCTCAATATCTACAGAACAACTAAACAAAGCACTGTCAAGAAGCAGGCTCGGGATGGAGTGAGTTTGACAACACTGATTACTTGCCCGAGCTCAATCGGCTGTAGTCGAGGTCCTGTTGGAGCAGGGTGTGTGTATTGAAAAATAAGCCCGCCCCCCTTCCTCTTTTGATGAGCTGGTGACTTGTTTCCATCCATCATCTACATGTCAGTAAGCCCATCACTCTCAGTACTCTTGACGTCATGGGCAAGGGGCTGCGGGACATCTGGCATGTCGCTGCGCCTGGGTAGAGAACCATATAGGAGCAGTATGCCACCTCAGCAAAGACAGAAAAGCGGCCACCATCATGGGTGTCCTCTAGGGACATCAGTCATCCTGTTCTCTGTGATGGAAGGCCAGGTACAGGTCGAGCCTCAAAGGGCCCTCGGTGCCTCCCGCCTTGCTGTTGTCTCATTAGAGGAGCAGCCCTGTGGAGCGACGGGCAGGGTCCAGCGAGTTGGGACAGTTCACTATCCACCAACACTTGGAGCAGCTCCCATGGGGGGATCAACAGTGATAACCAGTCCAGGACACATCAGGCACCTCCTCCATAGTTTTACAAAACACCATCCTTGAGTTGTTTTTTTCACTCAACAAAGGTTGGTAAGAAGTAATAGGCTCTGGCCATTACATAGAAGCTTAAAAATGGTCAGTCTTATTCTTTTTAATCCAATAGACACTTCAGAGAACATACATCCTGACCAAGATGGAATTAGCCGTGCATAGCGGCTTTCACATTTCACAAAGCAGTTTTTCACTTTTCTTTGACATGAATGGGATGAACTGGAGAATGTTAGCCTTTATTTGTTAAGCAACCAAAGCATATTATATACACACACAGAGTTGATGAGAAGTGAAAATTGGAAAGCAAAATCCTTTAACTGAAAATAACAGATAACTTTAAAGTCACCGTAACATTTTAAATAAAATTCTTTCTACCTTCCTAGCTTATGTTATACACTTTACTACACACTAGTATGTCAAAATTCTACTACATTTACCACCTTGAAAATAGTATTGTGCACTATTATTAAATATATGGGTAACACTTTACAATGAGTACAACAATTAACATTAGTTAGTTAATGTCATAATGGTTAATTAACTGTTAGTTAATGATTATTATGGCATTTACTAATGTTAATAATATCTACAATAACCCTTAAATAACATATAAATTAATACCTTAGCATGAACAGCATTAGTACATGATTCTTAGACACATTAGTTAACTGTTACTTAATGTTTATTACCTGTTACTTAATGTTTATTACGGCATTAACTAACGTTAATTGTTGTACTCTTATTGTAAAGTGTTACCAATATATGTAATAACTGTAATATTACTTGTACGCAGTGTAACTTATTGTGTTACCACTTGTGTTACATAAATCCAGTGGATATAACCATCATAGATTTTTGTACAGTCTAGGCCTTTCATCCTTTGCTTCAAATAAAACTGCCTTTCTTGCATTAACTGGTATCCCACAGATTTACACCCTGTCAATGTTTTTCAACATGAAATATGCTAAATTAAGGACATAAGACGCTCTCAAAATGTTGTTTCACTGTGGCTTTAAGGCTTGAAGAACACGGTGCAGTGAAGAAGATGTGACTTGCATTAGATCGTGCAATTTGAGCAAACTTTTCCTGGACGGCCCGAGCTGTTGTAGTCTCTCTGTTTAAGATGCCTGATGTGTTTGAAGTTGTTCCAGTCGAGAAATGAGGAGGGGGAGGAAGAGTGAGAAGGGGTAGAGAAGGAGAGAGAGGGAAGGAGAGAGTGAGGGAGGAGGGAAGATTTTAGAAGGATGAGATGGGGGGGAGAAGGAGGCTAAAGTAGGCTGTAGAAAGAGGCGCAGAAGGAGAAACAAAATGAGAGTAAAGAGACAAAAACAAGCTGTGAATAAGTAAACAAGAACTGAGATAGAAAAAGGGAGAGTGGCAGAGAGAGAGAGAGAGGGAGAGAGAGAGAGCATGGCAAACAATAAGCGTAGCTGAGTGAAAAAGAAATTAGGCGAGTGAGGGAAGTAAGGATGGAGCATTAGGGGGCTGAGACTCCTCTCGTGTTCATGAAGATAATGAGCCATTTGTGCTCTTGCATATGGAGGCTGAGAGAGGAGCGGAGAGAAAGAAACATTCAGGAAGCACAGAAAAACAAGAGATGCAGAGGCAAAAAGAAAGCAAAATAGAAAAAAAAAAAAGATTTTTTTTAGGTTGGTAGGAGTGCTGGAAGGAAATGGGAGCATATATATGTTCCCATATGTTCTATGTTCCCTTAATAATATATCAGTAAAAAAAATTCATTCATTGTTCACTCAATCACACATTCCCTTTACAAAGAGTAAATCCACAAACAGATATAAATTGTTTCTTATGGAAAAGCTGCTTCCAAACATTCACAGTCGAACACACTGCCATACACTGTCTTTAAGAACCATATAAGATATTATTTACTGAGGCTGTACTATCAGATTATGCATTTTTTGTCATTATACCACTAGTATGGACATTTTCCTCCTTTCATGTTTAGGGAATTTAGGATTGAGGAAGCAGGGGTGTTTGCAGTTTGAATACATCACATTGAGGGAACACAGGGTGGACTATCTAGCTAGCTATGATTATTATAAACCATACTAACCGAACCATAAAATTTCCAAGGGTTTATTTAAGTTAAGGCATATTGGATGCACGTGATAAAAATGCTGGAATAAGCATGTCATTTGATGGCTGAGTCTACATGGTTGTCATCACCGGCCCAACTCACTGTTAAATTGTGTTTATCACATGTTTTTTTTCTCTATGGAGTCAAAAGGTTCTCACCTAAACCAACCCTCAGCCATTTTGCACAGTGCACCTTTAACACGACCTGTTGCAACGAGAAATTTATTTTTCATCAGGCAAAGAAAATCTCTCGGGTGTCCATGTTTCTCCCCCGGTGCTAATGAACTGGACTGCTGCAACACAAAGAGGCTGTATTTACAGCCGACCAGTTGGGAATTTCTGACTTCAAAGCTGACTGGAAAGCAGCATTAGTTCAATACCCAGGTGAAAGGGGAGAGAAGCTGTGGAAAATGCTAAAAAAGTACAAGAGCGCGAGAGGAGGAAGGAGAGGGAAAGAGAGATGAAAAGAGAGAAAACTAGCACCATGCTGTGTGTGGTGGGGATGATGAGTGTGCAGAGTCTTCTCTTTCATCTGCTGCGGCCACATTCCTCTTTCCAAGGGCTGCTTCCCCGGTGAGCTGACCTCACTTCCTGTATCTCACTGGCGCTTCCTGCCGGTCTCCTCAATTTCTTTGTGTGTGTGTGTGTATGTGTGTGTGTGTGAGAGAGAGAGAGAGAGAGAGAGAGAGAGAGAGAGAGAGAGAGTGAAAGTGTATCTATGCTCCTGCAGCACAGTGCTTTAATCATGGACACCTGTGACTACTGGCATTATGACAGAGGAGAGAACTTTCTCAAATGTGCACTACAAATGCACACACACACACACACACACACACACACACACACACACACACACACACACACACACACACACACACACACAGATAAATATACAGTCTCTCTCTCGCTGTCTCGCTCACATACACCAACACTCACAGGAAAACCAACCTTTATCTTTCTGTAGACTTTTTTTTGGCCACTTTAGGGTATTGAACAGAAGGGAGTTACTCTCTCTCTCTCTCCCTCTTTCTCTCTCCCTCTTTCTCTCTCCCTCTCTCTCTCTCTCTCTCTCTCACACACACACACACACACACACACACACACACACACACACACACACACACACACCTTCTTCCCTCTTTTCTCTCATCACCTCTTATCCACTTTCTGACTTCCTGTCTCTCCATCTCTTTGTCAGGGTCTAGTTTCCCTTTGCTGGTCCATCATTCCTTTTGTTCTCTCTCTCACTCTCTCTCTCACTCTCTCTCTCTCTCTCTCTCTCTCTCTCTCTCTGCTCTCTCTCTCTCTCTGAACCTTTCCCCACAGATTTGCTTGAGGCATGTGGCTCCAAACCAGCATCCCACCAGGTAATACCATACAGTTGCAGTCCCATCCTGTTGTGAGTTGCCTCCATGCTGAGCTGCTACTGAGAACGCGGCGCAGGAGACGGCCGATCAAGATGACATTGCCAGTTTATTAAAAAATCCTTTCATCCCCGAAAAGCACCCAGGAGCAGTGCGGGGATACATTTCATGGGTGGGAGCACCGAACTGCTGCATCACAAACTGTTTCTAAAAGGTGAAATTTCAAGTGTGAGCGCTCAACTTTACTAACCCCTTGGGTTTCCATGAATGATTGCTAGATTGATTGATTGATTTCAGACATGAAAGAAACAATCAACAGTTATCTCTCACTCTTCACTCTTGTAAAGAATGTAATAAATTATAAATCTGTAATACTTGAGAAGGAACCAAAGACAGAAGGGCTTATTTACTCGTATCCCTTTTGTTAGCTTTCATTATATGGACTCAAATGAAATGTTGTGGTATATACAGAGATGCATTAAGTAAATATTAATCATGCCCTACTGCCGCCTATGGTAGAAAATACATAATGAAAAATAATAAACCTTAAGGAAAAAAAATTGTCAACAGCAATAGAAATTGGATTATCAGAGAGGACAGCGGTAAACCTCTTTTGATGCATATTAGAAATAAATATAGATGTGTGTGTGTGTGTGTGTGCGTGCTTGCTTCGGTAGGTGTTTATCTTTGTGTCTTTATGTTGTGCTGTGAGTTGGAGCGTCTTTGTACAGCTTGGCTTCATCTCAGGGGACATGACACAGCAATATATAGCATGAAAGTTGTAGATATTGGAAAATTCTGTTGCAGCATAGAGACCGGATTATCAGATTGGGCTGGATATTATCCTCATTTGATGCCTAACGGAAATTAATACAGAAGCTTAGGCCTGTCTGCTTGTTGGTGTGTGTGTGTGTGTATTTGTGCGTGTGTCGTGTGTGCATGTGGTCATGCATATGTGCATGGTGCGCAAGCATGTGTTTGTGTTTGCATCACATGGCGTTGGACACCATTTTCGGCTGAGAGGGAAGCTGGGAGTATCAGGATGACAGTCCATGATAAGACAGATTCCAGTGAAGCCTTGACTAATCCCTGACAACAGGAGAAGAGAGGATAGACTGAGTAAAATGAGCAAAGGACACAGAGAAAGAGGGAGAGACGGGAGGTAGTATGGACGACAAGCTGAAAATGGGAGCCAGCGAGAGAGAGGAGGAGAGAGGGTGGAGAGAGGTGGAAAGAGCACGGGGGTGGCATGCAACAAAACATCAAATATTCCATCACAAATACAGATAGAGTAAAATGACATAAGAGAAAAGGAGAGAGAGAGTGAGAAAGCACACGAGAAAGACTGAGAGTGGGAGGGGAGGGAGGGAAAAACACTGAAATGAGGAGTCTGAAGGGGAAAGGAGACAGGTTGAGCGAGTGAGCGAGTGAGGAAGCGAGCGAGCGAGGGAGGAGAAATGCAAATTGTCCAGTAACACTCTTTTTTTTTCTTTTTTTAGAGCTTACCACATATACACACACAGCATGACTCCCCCTACCACTTTTGTACCCTTCTCTCTCTCTCTCTCCCTCTCCCTCTTTTTATCCGTCTCATACACACACACACACGCACACACACACACCTACACACACAAACAAACAGCACCCCATATCTTGACATGAGAGTGCAGGGCAGGTAGGGGATGTCTTAGTTATGCAATCCAGCGTTTCAGTTGCATAAACAGTGATTTCAGATGCAAGTGTGCTTTTGTCTGTAAATTCAATCATCCGCTGGTGCTCCAGCTCGCCGTTCACGTCTGCTGGTTTTAAATGTCGGCCGCGTGGCAGCAGAAGTACCACAGCACCATCTGTTGGTCGCACGTGGCCGCAGCAGCCAACAGCACCGGTGCAGAGCTGCAGGGGACAAAATAAAAAAAGCAGCACCTCCCTAATCTGCAGGTGTCCCTCCTTTTTTTTATTTTCCAAAAAGTGAGCCTGATGTCTAAAGGTGTAAATGTCCCTTTTCTAACAGGCTTCATCTTGACACAGGGTGTATAGGTGAAGTTAATATGAGATAATATCCTCTACTTGTTGCTGGTCAGTTCAATTCTCAGAAAGAGTGTGGGCTCCTTAAAGAAACAGTTCACCCAAAATGCAAAATAAAGCTATTTCTCCAACTACCCTTTACATGTATGGCATTTTTATATTACATTTATATTATGCAGTCTATCCGTCCAGATGGTTTCAGGTGGTTTGGCCAGATGGTTTCCAGGTAGTGCCACAATTTTCCCTGTCTCTTTTCATTCCAATACGCTCAAACTGTCAAACAGATTCTTGTGGGTGATTACAACACCTCAGTTCAACAGAGGGAACAGTCCAGGAACCTTGCCAAACCACCGATAAATTTTCTGTAGAGATCGATTGCACTAGTGGGGCGTTTTTCTCAGGACTAACCTTCTGGTTAGTTCATTGTTAGTCCATATGCCATTTGAAGGACTATTATAACTTATATAGGCAGTTATGATTCTGTACCTTGGCTGCTTACCTGTGGCCTGAGGCAAAATTGTGAAGTCTAGCTGTGTCACTGCCTTGTTTCTTAACTGGAAGACGCCATTTTCACTCAAGTGCAATTACATGCTAACTTCAATTTAACTCGTCCCTCATTTTGCTGTCTTCCTTTTTTGACACATCGATGCACTGGTGGATGTCTGCCTTTCTTCTTACTTTCTTGCTGTTTCCTTTTTTCTGTCCATCTACTGCCTCTGCCTCTTCTCATGATGCTTTCCTCCTCATTTCCTAATCTAATCTCACTCCCTCCGAATTCCTATCTTCGAATCCCATTCATGTTGTCGCCTTTTTTTTTTAGTGCCTCAGCTGCTACCTTTAATCTTCATGCTTTCATCATTTATCTCGCTATCTCATTCTTTGCTCCCTGAGACATTGACAGTATGAAGGATAGAGGAGAGATCAGGTTCTTTGTTTCTACACTAACACATGAACACACATACATACAGTTTGCGCACACACACACCCAAGAAAAGCGCACACACACTCGCGCACACACACAGAAACATGCATGGCTATGAATCATCGACACACTACTAATGAAGTCACAACTGCACAGGCACACACGCGCGCGCACACACACACACACACACACACACACACACGTTAAATTTCTCTTTACTGTTCCTGAGTAATTTATATGCCAACAGAGGAGTGATCTCAACCAGCAATTACCTTCTTCTTTGGTGCAGAGACACCACAAATGCACCGCAGCCATGAGTGGCCTGCAGATTTTTTTTTTTTTTTTTTTTGTGACATTTTATATTTAATGATCAATAGCATAGATTGGTCCCAGGGTCATGAGACATTTTCTACTCATGCCAGCTGTCAATTATTGGGAAAATAAGTAAAGCTATAGGTCCCACTCACCCACATCTGTCAATTATGCGCTCCTTAACTCGTTGAAATCATTGATCAGACTGAGAAACCTGTCGACCCTGACTGGTCTGAAACAAAAAGAAATCAATGGTTATTTTTCCCATTAGACTCTCTGTCCGTATCTCTCTCTCTGCCCTACCTCTCTCTCTCTCTCTCTCTCTCACACACACACACACACACACACACACACACTCATCAGGTAAATAAAAATGCATGTTCCATTCATGTTGAATAGGATGAGTTGTGTGTGTGTGTGTGTGTGTGTGTTTGAGAGTGTTCCTAACCTTAACCATGATAGCAAACATGTTCCTAACCTCAACCGAGTAGTGGAAACATTGACATTTCATTGTATTTGTTGGTTTGCAGAAAAGTAAAACGGCCACATTTTATTCTGGCGACTGGGTTGGGTAGGTAGTCGGCTTAGCATGTCCAAAAATAAAAGTCAAAAGGCACACCTTCCCCTCTCTGACACCACATATCTGGGACCCCTTATACATCCAGTGTACTATGTAGTATCCAATCTTCTCAGTATGCACACTTTTTTTTTTTTTTTTTGCTTGTCTCTTAGCTCATTTTATACTTAAATTAAAAGAGTCTTTCTGCATATAAACTGATGCCATTTAACATGCATCAGGAGGCTGAAAAGGTTTTTTTTGCATTGGTGCGTACCTGCACAAGAATCTCTATATGGCATCAAAGTTCACGTGAGGTTGCACACTCTGATTGGATAATCTTGCTGAGATATTCATCAATACTGCAGGTGTTCATATACCAAATGTCAACTTGCTGTCCTTGCTGAAGACTGAATGTAATTCAAAAAAGCGAACGGACGCCTTGAATGCATCAATTGAAGATTCAAGATTGAAGTGAGAACATTGATTGAATTACGGTGCATTGTCTGTTTGTCACGAGTCGAGATGGTGTGTGTGGGAGTCTTTTCACTGTATTTATCAGTCATCTTTGCTGTCACTTCGATGTATAAAAGCTATTCTTGCCCAACATAAGATAAACTACTAAAGGTCCAAAATGCAACCTCTTAGTATAATTAATGTGGGAGCCAGGTCTTCTCTTCGCACTGATCCAGCTGGTGTGCTGTGTGTTTGAGTGTAATGTGCGTATAGGGACTATATTCCTTTTTTCCATTTTTTCCCATTTTCATTTGTGTTTGTGTTACTGCCTCAGTGCACAGTTATATTGATTGCAAAATATTTTGGCTACTTGCTCATTATCCCTTACTCATTAAGCCATTATCCCCTATTGATCTCCCTCATTAAATCTTTACTAGTCACAAAGAAGCGCATGTAAATTAAAAGCAGCGGATGAGCTCTTGAAGATTTTTAAGCTTTAAGATAACTGGGATGTGGATTGTGGACACTCCTAACAGTTTGTACATTCAGTGCGTGTGTGTGTGTGTGTGTGTGTGTGTGTGCAGTATGTGTGTGCACATGAGCAGGAACTACTTGGTGCAACAATCGATTTTTTTGACCTGATTATCCGAAGGCACATTTGACCCTAATATCACTGTAAAAGTCTCGGTGGCTGACATTCTGCGCTGTCACTTTTTATATTAGACCGTGAAAAATGTTGCTCTTGTCTCTCTCAACACAACAACAAAAAAAAAAAGAAAAAAAGAAAAAAGAAAAAGAAAATAGAAACAAGTATGAGTCATTTGGAAGAGTAAAACAAATATATAACACCTGCTTGGAGCTAAAGGAGAAAAATTAGACAATGACTTCTTTGTATTATGATCTAATTTTGGCTGTAAACTCAATAAAACCCTTCATGTATTCAGAGGCAAATCATCTCTCTAAATTAAAATGAGAAACCCGCACTATAAATTAGAACTGCAGAGGAAGCTGATTTCCCATCAAAGTACATTTCGGGAGGATACTGACATATATCCACTCTCCTCCTTTTCTCAATTTCTCTCACTTCATTTTCTCTCATTCCTCCATCTCGCAACACTTTGCTGCCCTGCCTCTCCCCATCTGCGCGTCCTCCTTTTCCCTCCCTCTCTCTCTTCATTTTCTTTATTTCCAGCCACTTTCTCTTCTCCCTCACGATCCTCGCCCCTTTTTCATCACCCATCTCCTCTTCATCTTCCTGCTTTCTCCACTTCCTCTGCCGCCACTGTCATTTTTTTTTTTCATTTAGGTTTAAAAGAATCATATCCTCTGTGTCCTGAATGAAATCAGATTGAGTGTCCTCTTTATATTTTTTCTCTATGGAATTGTAAACACAGATAAGAAGTTAACTGTGTCTCCGGAGGTTAACGATCAATTCAGTTTGCCAGTTTCCTTCACCGCCTTCCATTCTTCTCTTTATTGAATTTTGGTCCATCCTGTTTTTTTTTTTTTTGTTTTTTTTTTGGACACCTTGAAATGAGTGTGCTGTCTTTTGAATAAACCTACATTTGTGTGGTTGGAGTTTGATTTTTCCTGCCCCTCTCTCTCTCTTTTTTTTTTTTTTCTCGTGCTGTCTTTGCCTCTCCATAATTGGTTCTGTCTTCCTTTGCACACGATTATACATGTGACAGTCCACAACAACTTTGTTTCACTGTCAGACCAGTTCAGTGAAATCTTGTGGTCTTGGTAAAAACATGAACAGATGTCTATGCTGATATAATCTCATTGAGATGAATGGCCCATTAGTCATACACACAGAAACTGAAATGTATGTCATTTTGGAGAAACATATGGACTTTTGGCACTGAAGCAAAATGATACACTCTGGACACATACACTATACACATACACATAACACTGACGTGATGGATGAGGCTCAGTAATTGGCAACAAGTTTCAAAGGGACTTGTTTTATCTTGGTGTATTGAGTTTTTCTCCTTCTCTCCTCCCTTATTAAGACAGGCGATTGAAACCAGCTCAGATACCGCGGCTGAGACAACCGCTCTGATTGTCTCTGCCACTTATGGGAGCTTTGCTCCTACTCTCTAAATGATTTTTCTCTTTCTGTGAGAGGAAAGAGGGAGATGGGGAATAGGGAGAAACAGAATTATTAAAATCTGTTTTGCACATCTCTTCATGTGTTTACCACCAAAGATTCAACTTCATTCGGTAGCGGGTGAAGAGCTGTATTGATTCTGGCTATCTTGCGGGTGGAGAAATGTCTCCCAGTCAATACATAGAAGTCTTTTACAGTGTAATCAATTAAATACTGTTGATTAATTGATTTTGTTCCATTGTCTGGGTGCATACTCGGCTGTGTGAATCAGACCACATAATGCACAGATAGCCTGGCTCATGTTTCAACACTGTTTTTAATTCAAATGATGAACCACCCAATGGGGCGAACAGAATTGAGGAGGCGAAACCTGACACTTCTATACCTTAAATACTATTATTGTCAGTATACCAAGTTGAGACTATACTATGAGTAAATATCTCAATACCAGTACTGAGACGATACCATGGCGAAACCTTGAACATCTGAAAAACGTAATGGAATAAACAGGTCGGTGTGCCTGATGTTTTGCCAAGTTGGACGTGTTGGCGCCCTTGGTGTGTGTGTGGGATTAAGACTTCTTTCACAGACTGGCTTTGTCATGTCCGTGGGCTTGCCCTGACTGTGGGCTATGTAAGCAAAATAATGCCGTATTTCGCTCCATGTGTCTGCTTTGTCAACAAGCCGTGGATGGTGGGCAAGAGCATTTGTTTTGTTTTTGCAGCCATGCCTCATGCAAATACACACACTCACACATTGCCCCGCTGTCACACATCGATGCAACAGCTTTTATTAAAAAAAACTGTCATTCTTAACATACTGGCACTAATAAAATGGGGTATAGTACCATTTTTTAACTACAGGGTATTGTTATACCTTTCATGTATCATAATGCTGTGTAGCACTAATTACTGTAGCTACCTTTTTCCAGATTTTGCTGTTTTTGGCTTGGAGGCACGGCCAGGAGAGGAAAAACCAAACCAGGAATCCTCCATGTTTCTGCACCTGTTTTCTTGGTTTTGACAGAGGCTGTGAAGAGAGATTCAGAAAGCTGAGGAAAAAGACAGCGGAAAGAGAAAGGATTCAAAGGAGTGAGCATTAGAGTGTGCACGCAAGAAGAGACACACACATCTATTTGTGTGGATCTGTGTGTGCTTGTGTGTGTGTGTGTGTGTGTGTGTGTGTGTGTGTATGTGTGCGTATCCCGAGGACACTCATATTTCAAATGAAGTCAGACTTGTGTTTCAGCCGGACAGTCTCCTAAAGCAAAAACTTAAGCTGACTCATTGCAGTCTCGTCTCTCTCTCTCCTCCCCTCTCATCTGCTCTCCTCTGGTCTCAGTTCCATCTTCCTTCTCTTATTCTTTCTGTAGCTTAATTCATTTGGTGCAAGACAAAAACAAGGTGCTATCAGAAAAGGATGTTGTGTAGCTGAGGCCGAAAATGAGTTTACAACAACTTCCCCATCTTCTCTTCTCTTCTTTTCTCTTTTTTGTTGTCCAGCCAAAGAGTCACCTCTGCTTTCGCCCCACATGGCAAATGTAGCGATAAAACTTTCACGATCCACAGCGTCTGGAAGACCGACTAAATTTCCCGTTTGAATCATAGGATTGAAATGTTGAAGAACCCACAGTTTGCTTGCACACAATATATTGAGTTTCTACTTGAAGCATCTCACTTTCGGGAGACGAAATTCTCTGAGGAGCTTCATTCAGCGGAAATGTTGTTATGTAAAGGGTGTGCTGTCGGTTTCATGATTAGGATAATAAGCGATTTTTCCAGTTCAGCAGTCAAGAATAAGGTTTCCATTAAATAGAGAGGATTTTCAGGAGCCTACCTTATTTAACACTAATCATTACCCTCTGGGACATCCCAAAAGTTTTCTCGCTAAATGTTTTTGGGGGGTTTTATGCAAAAATTGGCACCAGCCTCCTGATACTGCTGCCATTTTTAGCAATTCTCCTGCAAATCAATAGTGTATAAATCCTCTCCTTATATTTCCATAATTGCAGTGAAAATAAGCAATAGTTAGAGAGGCATTGAGAAGGTATTGAGAAGTTTTAATTTAAAACATTATTTAGGCAGTTTTGTCATAACTCTCTCTCTCTCTCTCCCCCTTAGGTGTCAGAAAGCTGTGTTGTTGCATTCTCATATGGAGACACAGCTGCAGTATTCTGTATTCACGACTCAGGCCGTGTTCAGAGTGCAGACAAATCAGATTTGTTTATCAAATCAGATCCTCAAGACAGACCATCCAGACTGATATTTGCAAGTGATCAGATCAGATTTGTGTGTCCAGACATCACCAGCCAACCTGAATGGGTTGCTGTGGTAACGACGTAGACATCAATAATTGTATGTACAGAGGCCAAAAAATGGATTTAGCCTCACAGTCTGAACAAGGCCTCACTGCTCAGCTCAGTGTTTGCCAGATCGCTGATCCTGCTCGTTGCTCCTGCTTGTTTCTCAGCTAAAGCCTGTTCTCTTGCAGCCAGCAACAGCCAGCTCTGTCTGGTGCTTAACCTTGTTTCTCTCTTCCTACCTGCTCAGCCTGCTTTCCTGCCAAGGTATTGTTTACCATTGGTCAGATATACCACCTGTACCACTCTAACACAACTCTCCTGTCAGTGGAAACACAGAGCCTTCACCTGCAAACCACACTCACCAGTTGTTTATCTGCCTGCCCTGCCTGTTGCCAGCTTCAACCTCTCTGTCATTAAAGCCCCCACAAAGCTCAGCTACTTGTCACCAACCTTCTGTTAGTTGTACAAGAAGTAATTATCAGTAAAAATATTCAAATAAAAATTCATATGAGCTATCCTGAATCTGAAGTGCAGTGAAGTTAAAGAAAAATGACAACTGAAATAATTATCAGTTAATTTTAGCTTGACACTTTTTTTGGTGTAATCAATCAGTAGCTATTACATTTTGGAATGAAACTCATATGGGATTTGAGATTAAATAGTTTCATCATTGAGGAGCAGCAGAAATTAAAATCTCTTGTGTCTTATGCAACTGCAAATTAAGTTCACACATGACACACATGCAGACACACACACAGACACACACGCTTCACCTCAAATTTCCTTTTCACACATACATATAACTCTTATGAAACCACAAATGACACATTCAGCAGCCCTCTTTGTCTCCATTAGCAAACACACCTCATAATATTGACTGGTGTGTGTGTGTGTGTGTGTGTGCATGTGTGTGTGTAAGATGGAGGGGGCATGAGGACTCAGTGGGGCACCATGAGTGCCACCGCAGAGAGTTGGTGTTTACCATCCATCTCCTCTAGCGCCAGTGTAGACTTTGCAGTGTGTGTGTGTGCATGTGCGTGTGTGTTTGTGCGTGCGTGTGTGTGTGTGTGTGTTTGTGTGTTTTGTCGATTCCTCCCCTCAAATGCCACCAAGGTCCTTTACTGGTCTGTCCCTGTGCCCGGCAGGCACACACACTCATCACAACAGTGTCTGGAAAAAGACAGGAAGACAAGAAGAGAGCCAGAGGAGGGGAAAAAAGCGAGAGAGAGCGAGAGAGAGAGAGAGAGAGAGAGAGAGAGAGGATGATCGGATAAGAGCTAATTGTAAATGGGATAAAAAAGAGGAGGAAAGTTCATCTCTGTGCCTGTGCATGAATGTGAGTGTATGGGTGTATGTTTGCATGTGTCTTCCTGTCTATGTGTATGTGTGTGTGTGTGTGTGTGTGTGTGTGTGTGTGTGTGTGTGTGTGTGTGTGTGTATTCATGTGTACATGGCCTGCAGCCACTAATAATCTTTCCTGTTCCAAATGTCATACGGTCAAGAGCCTGCGACGTGATAGGGCAACACCTTTCCTCTGTCCTTGCCTGCGTCATCACACAGGCACACACACACACACACACACACACACACACACACACACACACACACACACACATGCACACACACACACACACACACACACACACAGACTTTGCTGAAGACACACTGTATTGCCTCTAAAATCCTAACCAGTTTTGACAACTTAGTGCATCTCACATGTGACAGATCTCCCAGACCTTTTGTCTCTCAGTCGCCTGCATGTTCACACTGAGGGAAGCTGGTGGTGTTGAACTGACATGATCCTGCAGAATCATGACACTTCACTGACAGCAGGACCTCTTATCTCACAGGAAGTCACATGATCAAACATTACAATGCACAAAACATAAAACAAAACAAGGACACAAACACAAACAGAATTCTATAAAAGCCATGGCTGAAAAGACACAGTCAAGCTCTGTGTAGTGAGAGATGGGGAAAAGCAGACTTTATTAGAGAATACATTCAGAAAAAAAAAAAGAAAAAAAAGAAAAAAAAGCTAAGCTGGTGTAGTGGAAGGGTTCCAAAAGTTTTTTAATTTCTCACCCTAACCTTAACTATGATTAATAATTTAATTTAATAACTTTTTTTAATTTAAGATTTTTAATGGGTATCGTAGTGAATATGAGCTTGAGAATTCATAATACCATCCAGACATTCATGCCACTCTTACTGCTTTAGTGACTTTGGCATTAAAGAATCTTAATACACACAAAAGACAAGCCACTTTTCTCATGCAAAGAAGTGTTGTTATACATTACAATATATGGTATAGAATGATTATATGATTAAATGAGACATATAGTAGACTGGGTTGGAGACAGCACACACATCCTGGACATGGAAGTCAACTTGCTGGAACAGCACTCAGTATACAAATAGCTGGCAGAGCAAGAGATGTGACTGACCTCTATAATGTTCACTCAGACCTACAGATCGCCTGTTGGGTTATTGAAGAAAGTTCCACTGCCCAGTGCTGCACAGAAACCTCTGGTGAGCTGGAGGTGAGCAGAGGCGCTGGCTGACGGCTCTGCAGGCTCGGGGCAGCTCGGGGGCTTCCTGTTGAGCTGACCAGGCGGCGCGGTTCAGCTCTGGGATGCAGATGACTAACATGTATACATCAGTCTTGGACAAAAACAGACTGTTAAGTTTGGTCAGACTAACTTTTGGTATTTCTCCATTGTTCATGCTGCTAAAGGAGCCGTTTGGTTGCCAGGCAACAGGACGCGTGCTCCAGCAGGAGGAGGGACGTCGTCAGGGGAAAGAGAAACAAGACCATCTTGTCTCTGTGTCAGGATCTCTGCGGTAGATGAATCTCAATGAATTGAATCTCTGGCCAGTCAAGTCTTTTCCGCTGCCACAGGGCACAACTTCAAGCAATTCCTCATAACAGAATCAGCTTTTGATCTTTCTTCTTCTCCTGTGCTATTTCCTGCTCAGCACCCAGACCTCCACCCAGCTGGACAAAGGGTCCAGACTAAAGGACGTTTCTCTTGGAAAGGGTCATTTCCAAGAGGATAGATAGTCCTTTCAAAAAGGTGCCAAGTTGTTACACCACCTTTTTATTTGAGGTTCTGAAAGATAAATTTGTTTATACCTGTAATTACAGCTACTTGGTTGAAATAGATTTCCATAAAATGTCATGATTTATGCTATCAGAGGATATTAAACTTCTGTTCAACCCCAGCCCAAGTTATTATAATATTTCTAACATATATGAATGGGATAATCAATGAGTAGGTATGCGTTAAACGTCACAACGTAGAGGCCAGCCACCGCCACCACCTGATGCAAAGCGAGGCCGATGTTAGGCACATCTTGATAGATTTTGTCCTAGTATTGAATGATTACTTAGGGCTGTAGGTCACATTTAATTTGATTAAACAAATGTTATGGAAATTCACCTTAATTTGCTTGATTTTTTGTGACATTTAAAGTTACATCATAGGACTTTTACATATACATTGTTAAGTTGTATGTGATGCCAGTCACACAATGATGAATCATGTTATCTAACGTTAAAAAAATGTGGAATCAGCAGGCAAGATTAGCCATGCTGTAATTGTAGCTATACAGTTCCTGTAGAAACTGTAAAGTGTGGTTGGTGTAAAACACATCCCAAAATATCAATTGCACAATAGACTGGCAATGTTGCCGCAAACAACAGCTTTTCAACGTCTGCAATAATGCAGTTTTGCTGGGGAATAATATGCTTAATAATTTTAGTGTGAACTTGGGTGGCATTAGGTTTAATATAGCAAAATATTTATTTTCATGAGTTCCAAACTGCATGTTTAAGTTTGAATCTGCAAAACCCTCACACTCTCCAGTTGTCAGTATTGGCAATTCTGATGTAAATCTGCCCAATAATCCTTTAATGAGTAGCAGCCAAGGGAGAGTCAGAGTCAGCTGGAGAGAGGCTGCTGCACTTTCGACATTATGTTGAAAGTAGATTGTTATACAAATGCATGCTGTTCCAAACTATACACACTGATGTGCAGAAAATGGAATATATAATGTTTTGAGAGTGCTAGTGGCTTAATGTGCATAGGGCCAGCACGCAATCAGGCTGGAAATGAGGGGAATAGAGCCAAAGACACACTTCTCATGTGATCTCATGAGCCAATGAGACATAAATGGCATCGATGTATGAAGTGTGTGACACACACGCAAGCCGTATTATGTCACTCTGTCCCGTATCCTAAATTTAAACAGACACAGAGAACGTGTTATGTTCATCTGTTCGTCTTTTCACATCTTTTCATGGAAATCTTGACATCAGCATCATGTTGGGTGAAACTGTATAATATGTATAGTATACAAGCCCCGGTATGTCGTTTCGCCTCATCTTCAAAACTCACATTCTGTCAACAGCAAGTTTTAGACATGAAAGTTTGCAAATCAAACACCTCTAATGTGCTTTTACAAGAGAAGTACTGACAGACATGCAGACAGGATGAAAGAGAGACAAGGGGAAAGGCTGCACTTCACACGATTATCACTTGTACTTGATTATCATGCAGCTGATACACACACACAGACAGAGACACACACACACACACACACAAACACACAAATATGCACACAGGCAAATGCATTCTGAATGTGTTCGACTCACAATGGCACCAACACTTGTCACATTTTAATGAGCCCTTACTCGAAAGGACACAAGCGTCATAGACGAAGGCCATTGTGTGTTATTTCAATAATGCTCCTATTTCAGGTAAGAGAGAGAGAGAGAGAGAGAGAGAGAGAGAGAGAGAGAGCATTCGATATGATGGCTCTTTAGATCTAATTTGTAGACATCAAACTCAAATACTGCTGTAATATCAAGTCAATTTTCTGTCTGTCATATGGGTCTCAACATTTAAAGAACCACAAAAAAATAAATAAATCATAACGTGTGATAGATGCCAAAGTGTCTCATTTGAATTGCATTGCTCCATCATCTCTATATGGGGTTTCTGGGGTTAAATGTCATGGGAAACACCTAAGAACAGCCTCGAGGCAGTGAAAATCTGAATTACCGCCCACTTATCCCTAAACGACCTACCACGAACCTGACCTTTCACAAAACCATTTCACAACCGGCAGCAGATGTTACAAGCTCCTAACCGCTCGCAGGTCCCTCCTGCTCACGTTTTCGCCGCGTCTCGTCCTCATCCTCGTGTCGCTTGCTCTTACCCTTCCTCTTTCATGTCCTCGCCGCGTCAGGTTGTCTGCGCAGTTTCTTGCTCTGATTTTTTTTTTTTTTTTTTTTTTTCGGCCGCTTTTGTTCCGGCGCTGTCTCTTCATCCTCATTTCATTTGCTTTGTCTCTTTCTCTCATTGTTTCACTCTTCCCCTCATTATTTCGCCACATCTCTCCCTCTCTTTCTCCCTTTTGCCTCAGTGCCGGAAGCAATTCCATTCATCATTTTTTGCCGACATCCAATTGACAACTTGATCAATGCGAAGAATTGTTTAAACTTCAGAATCAGTGCGACCATAATTTGTTGTGTGAAGAGAATTGTTTACTCTCTCACTCCTCCTCTCATTGTTTTGTTCTCTCTATCCCTTTTGTCTTATTTCCTGTGTGTGTGTAATATCTTTACAAAGCGATTATGTGTTTATGTGTAAGAATTGTCCTTTAAAAAGAGAAGTCCTGCGTCCACATCTCAATGCATTGACTGTTAAAAGCTGGAAGTAATAACTTTCCACACACTGTCGCTCTGCAGCAGTGAACTACAGCGTAGATGGTGAGTGAAAATGTCAACCAGATACGTAACAAGAATAGGAATGTATTATTTGCTGAAGTGGTGAAATTTGAAATTCACATATTGCATTTTATGATGTAAATATGTTGATATAACAGTAGGTTCACATGTGCATTGCAGGCCCTGTATTTTTCACTCAGGTTGTCCAGAGATTATTGTCCTAGGAGCACTAGCTATCTATCTGTGTATATCTGTGTATGTTGATCAATATGGTTGATCAATTATTGGTGCTGTAAATGGAGACAGGTGCAACCCAACAAACCAATTGATACTTTGGATATTCCTTAATGAAAGAATATGGAGAGCCACAGCAAATATGCTTGTTGAGTGCAGGTGGCGTTATAAAAAGTAAACCAAAGTTTTGCGGTCTCACAAACACACTCAAAACTCTTGTCTCTCAGTCATGTACTGCCAAGTCTTGCATCAATAGCTGAGTTTCAGCCCCAAAGTGAGAATGCATTTCCTTTGTGTCTCAAGTATGATGGACATTGCAGGCCTTTTAATCCGCTCGTCTTTGTTTGAGCCGCTGCCATCGCTGCAAATTGTGCTGAGCTGCGGTCAGGGTGACCCGCAGACCAGGCGTCCCGCTGACATCATCAGCATCTCTGAAACCCCCGCAGGTGCCCAGGCTGTGGGAAGAGACACGCACAACATTCAAATGCAGATTCCCACCTGGACAATCAATGTCTGCAAGATAAACACCTTGCCTTTGGGCATTGTGCGCCTTCACCTCTTCTGGCTCATCTCCTCGGGCACCCCATGGCCCCCAGCTTGGCTCAGAGCACTACTTACTGCCTGGTACGCCTGGCATAAATAGAGTCCTAGGTTACCTTTAGTAAAGAAAAAAAAAATATATATATCCTTTGCTTCTCAAGCTCATCTGGTACGCCCCATTTGTCCCCCCACATACCCCTCAATATCCTCAAATCCAGATTCTTATGCTTCAATGACAGCACAGATTCATGATTTCTAAGCTGTGCCTAGAGGCGTCTTGATTGATCAGCTGTTAGGAGACTGTTAGGAAGCTGTCACTCAAAAGACCAGGTGACCATGGCAGAATGTAACACAGCAAGATCACTACAGACATCTCAATCTAATAATTCTCAGTCCTAGTCCTCTGTTCTACAAGCTAGTTAACCGCATTCCCCCCCATGACGCAGGTGTAAATTATTCCTTTATTTGATAGGGAAATGAGCAGACTGTGGACCCCGAAGTCTCGGGCATTTACATTTGTCATTTCATGGTCTCTTATCCAGATAATATCCAGATATGATTTATCCACATCCGCATCTTCATTAGATGGATACAAATTTGATATGCCCCATGTCTTGAATATCAAAATATGCCTGCTGTGTCCTGGGTTGGCACTGAAATCACCGGACACAAAGTGTATGTAAAAGCTGCTATGGAAAACCTTGGATATATTTTTGTTAGTCATTTTAAATCTTTTACCCCATTTACATTCAGCTTTTTCATGCCCCTGAGCTGATCTGATGGCAGCCGAATAGCTAAAAGGCCAAATGAAATGCATCCGAGATGCAGCGGGGAGGCATTTAAATCCGATTTCTCAAACCAGGAACCAGGAGGAGTCTTGAGACGCACTCTGCGGCCACAGTTTGGCCAACTGTGACTTCATGCAACTCTTTAAGCCACATACATCATTTATGGTCTACCTGAAATATTATGGCATTGATTTACCTCATGCATCACTGCACCATGAAGACAATCTTCCAGTCAAGTCAAGTCAAACCTCCACAAACTTCTCAAACCTTATTTTCTTGTTCTGTCTTTCACTGCCCTCACCCTTAATCTTTAATTTCATATATTTATGTTCATTTACCCATGAATACATGGTCAAACACCCGTCCCTGCTGAAAAAACACTCTAGAGCAGCCAGTTTGTTATTCTTGTAATGCTCTGATGATAAAGGCTGTTTAGCATCAGTGGACTTATTTCTTTATTGTTCTCCCTGATGCTTCACTCACTCATCCCTTCCTGTTGCCACATTGCTTTTTCTTTATTTGACCCCCAATCCTAACCTTTGCTCCACTTGGAAATACTTTTTCCACATGAACTCTCACTTCTTGTGTTCTGCTTTTCTGCCCCACTCTCGTTTGAGATGTTCTTGTCTCTCTGACCCTGCAACCTGACCTTGTTTGTGTTTTTCATATTCTACGGCCATGAAAGCCTCTCACCTTCTGTCTGTCTCTCTCTATCGCCGTCTCTCTCCCCGTTCACTCTCTTTTCATGTTCTATTCATGGTGAGACCTCCAAGCCTGACCTCTACACCATGTTAAATGTATGTTCACATTTTCCTGGCTTCTGAATTCCTCCTGACTTCTTCCTGGGCATCCTCCTCTCAATCCCTTCGCCTCTCTCTCTCTCTCTCTCTCTCTCTGTGTGTATGTGTGTGAAAGAGAGAGAGAGACAAAGTGGGCTACGGATATGTTTCTAATTTGTCTTGTTTTGGGAGCATGAACGCTGATCGGTAACTTAAAAACATAACATCGCTGACACTTATCATCCTGCATTTTTGTCTTGGGTGTTCAGTTCCATTTCTATCATACATTCTGAAATGAAAACATAGATTTTGGTTTTCTTGTGCTTTATCGGCCACATTGGCAATAGTTAATATTTCACTACTGGAGCTGCTGAAATAATGTGGGGAGGGGGCTGCCCTGCCGTTCTGCATCTTTTGTGGTTTCAGTGACACCATGTATTGTATTATTTGCAGGGAATCCATATCTTAATGAATGTATTTTTTTTTTTTCAATCAATCTGTATTGAGGTACCATTGTATTGTTTTTTTGTTGCTATAGAAACAGAGTTGTGTCACTAGTGGGAAGACTATGAGGTATGTGTAATTAGAGGAAAACATTTAGGGGTGAAGAGGTCCCCTGTTGAGATCGAGGCTGGTTAGACTAGTCCTCAGGTGGGGTTGTAAGTTTGGAGATGGTATATATAGATCAGCTGAGTTCAGCCAGGGGGAAGAAGAAGATGGGTGTGGTGTTGCTGAGAGCACTTGCCTGAGGTATGTCTTCCTGAGCTGAGTTATTCCTCAGTTGACTTGTTTTGTTGAGATCATTTTCTGAGCATATTTTTTTGAGCACTAATTATTGAGACACTGTAAATAAATCACTGCATCCTTGATGGGAAACACTGCATCTGCCTTCTATTTTGACCCTCCGCCTGAGGCTCTCCCACAGTGTGTCATTCTGTTTCTCTCTTCATTTTTTTTTCTTTCTCCCTTCTCAAGGTGGCAAACGTGTGTCTTGACCTCAGGACGGGACCCCAACATTACGTGGCCATGAGGGCTCCTCACCTCTCCAGCTCACTATACGTTTCTTTGCCGAATAACATCTCTCTGTGCACAAAGAAACCAAGTTTGCTGTTATTTTTTTTCTTGTCCCTTTTGCCTCCTAACAGCCTCTGCAATGCAGTAAAGGATGTTTCACAGGGGAGTGAAGGTAACCTACAGCTGACTCACCACTATGACTCTTATACCTGTGTGCCCTGCACACAGTACGATGACTTATTCAGACTATCTGTGTGTGTGTGTGTGCAAGTGTTTGTTTTCTGTCTGCTTGCCTGTCTTAATAAATATTTGAATAGCAGCAAAGCTTTTCGTCAGTGCAGTTTGGGGACAAGGTAAGCATCCCAGAAAGCAAAAATGCATTGAATCAACATTGAGATATGGTCATGGCTTAAGATTGGAGCCAATCCCAGCGCTCATAGGGCGAAGGCAAGGAAACACCCTGGACAGGTCACCAGTCCATCACACTGACATTCACACACAGGGGCAATTCAGCTTCTCTAATTCACCTAACCTGCATGTCTTTGGACGGTGGGAGGAAACTGGAGTGCATGGAGGAAACCCACGCAGACACGGGGAGAATATGCAAACTCCACACAGAAAGGACCTTAGGTGGACCTTAGGTGGGAATCGAACCCAGGACCTTCTCACTGTGAGGCGACAGTGGTGGTGCAGTGCTAACCACTGCACCACCGTGCCGCCCCACTTTACTCTTTTGGGTCTCCTGCAGTCTCAGGAGAGAGCAGGTCTCACGAGCTTCCCACGGCACGCCTACCCCTGCGGGGGTGGGGGGCAGGGGCACAGACGCACAGCATACCATACATTGAAACCATGTCTATTTAATGTTGACATTTCAACATTGAAAAACCAGCATCTATACAATGCTGATTCAACAACATTTTTTCAAATGTTGAAATGGTAGCTGTAATTAAACATTGAATCAACATAGATTTATCAACCTCAACCAAAAATAACCAATTTGACCAAAATTCAACGTTGAATCACTGTATTTTGCTATCTGGGATATGACTCCATGCAATAAAATTTTTGCTTTCTTTCTCTCTCTCTTCTTCTCTCTCTATTTCTCTAGTGCACACACACACACACACACACACACACACACACACACACACACACACACACACCTTCTTCCCTCCTTTCTCTCATCACCTCTTATCCACTTTCTGACTTCCTGTCTCTCCATCTCTTTGTCAGGGTCTAGTTTCCCTTTGCTGGTCCATCATTCCTTTTGTTCTCTCTCTCTCTCTCTCTCTCTCTCTCTCTCTCTCTCTCTCTCTCTCTCTCTCTCTCACTCTACAGTGTGGTCTGTCACTTGATGAGTGTTTCTGCAGAAGTAGGACTTTATTTACTCTGCATTAAACAAAACAAACTCAAGTGTGCTAAGAAAAAAAAAAAAACTCACGATGTTGCTCAATGCGTCTTGTTTCTTGCTTTATTGAACATGTAAATTCTGGCTCCATTCAGCTGTCAACTGTGAGCATGAATGTAAATAAACTCAGACATGCACACACACACACACACACACACACACACACACACACACACACACACAGCTGTCTTCCCACAGCTTCACTTAAAACACTTCCACACTAATATATATATATATATGGTAAGTGAACCACTCAGATATTCACAAGTCAAAATATGGCAATTTATCATGACAGTATTATAAAGACTTGTGGTTTTGGGTCCAGTTTCTTCCAGTTGTGGTTTAAGCTGAAGCAGAGATGATTTGTGTTTGGGTCAGAACGAGCGAACCTCTAATCTGGAGGAAAGAAGCGGCTTTACCGGCTGTTGATTTCCTCCAGCTTTTAAAAGAGAGAAATGACTGTTGATACTGAGAGACGGCCAAACAGGACTGCGGCCAAAGTGAGACGAGATAGAGAGGAGACAAGGATGGAGAGAGAGCGCGATAATGAGAGGCATTAGACAGAGCCACAGATAGAGAAAATGGGAAAAACAGAATGCAAGGATGCAAGGCAGAGAGAGAGAGAGAGAGAGAGAGAGAGAGAGAGACTTAAGAGATTCTTAAACACTTTGTCAGGCATGTGTATACTTTGCTTTTAATCTAATCTGTCTTTACAAATCCAATAAAGTGTTTACAGTCCCCTTAACAAGCCTGCGATCTTGCTGACACCAATAAAAATCCATTTTCATAAACTGGACGAAACAATTCTCCTCCACAACTTAAACTCAGTGTCATATCCCCAACGAGACTGGGTTAAGGTCTGCGTTGAACTCAGTTAAAACTGTGTTGGAAAAAGGCTTACAGAATAAAAGAATATATATAAAGGGATTAAGTATTTACGATATAAAACATCCATTTACAGTTACAGTTTAAAATAGGCTAGGGGTAAGTATGGTTAGCTTTTAGAAATATGCTGATTACTATGGAGATTTACTTGGAATTTTAATGTTTATTTATTTTATATTTTCATCGATGTTTAATCGGCTGCAACATCCGTCCAATTATCCCATCACGCACACATCGATGGTTTCTCCCAGCGCTGCAGCAAACAGACGCACGAAGAAGAGAGCATTTTATTTTCAAGCAAGAAAATGGTTGAAAACATAACCGTGCAGTGCAAATTGTGTCATCCAGCAATGACACATCTTGAGGTGAGTCATCTCTTTCTTGGGTCAATGCTCATTCTCCTAAGATGGCTTCACTATAGGTTTTTTTTTTTTTTTTTTTTTTTTTTAATTTCACCTTTATTTAACCAGGAAAGGCTTATTGAGATTAGATATCTCTTTTACAAGAGCATCCTGGCCTAGACAGGCAGCAGCACAGATAACGTGGCTGCAGACACACAAGAGAATATAACAAGCTATGATTAAAAACAGGCAATACATTGTAGGATCAGAGAATATAAAAAAAATATTCATCAGCAATCATCACATCACCACAGGCATGACATCATAGATCATAAAGAGGCATAATGAATCAGTCAAAACTTAAACGCCCTTTTCCCAGTTCAGTACGGGCGTTGGGAACAGACAGTAAGAACAAGTCCTGGGAGCCAAAACAGTAACTTCCTCTACTTCTCTGAAGGCTGCAGATCTGTCAGTTAAATGGAAGCAAACCAAGAGCTTGTAAATAAAAATATTAACTCTTCAGGTGAATAAGGAAGACCATCCAACCCAAGCGTAGAAGGAGCAGTGGTGAGCAAGGGCTTTAAAATCTGTAATAAACCTCAGCGCTCCATGGTGGACCGTCTCTGCAGTTAGCTCTTAATCTGTCTTCATGAAATTTTAATTTGAAATTGCAACAAACTGCAGGCAATCTGGAAATGAATGTAAAACAAATTCAAAAGTGCATGTGTTTGAATTGACTTTTTTTTTTTTTTCAATTGCTAACAAGCATCAGTCAGTACTGAGGCCACTTTTTCAAAACTCCTCATGCAGTCTGCATTACCAACGTGCATCTTGGCCAAACTGTTCACCTCGCCTCCGAAACTCACTCTAACCACCAAAACACTTCATGCACGTCCAAAAATAAGCAATAGGCAAGGATTCTCCCTCATTCATAACACGCTGACTTAAAAAGACAAACATAAATAATGAACATGAATTTTTTTAATTTTCACATAATTCAGTCTCCACACATTCTCTCTCTCGCTGCCACTTCTTCTCTCCCCGCCAGCCGCTCTTCCATCATCCATGTTCCCAAACCAAATTATTCTGAAGCCGTCCTCTTTTGTCTGTTTGGTAAAAACAGGACATCCGGGTAGTCTTTCAACTGTAACTGAAATCAGCTGTGTTTGGAATGATTATTATTTCATTTTAATGTAAATATTCTGCTAAGATTTCCTATGCATGGTTACTGCAGAGGTGCATGAAATTTGCCATCACTCGAATGTGTTTTTAACAGTTTGGAAAACAGTGTGCGAGTGTTTGAAAAATGTGTTGCACATATATAGGCCTAGCGTTTTGCAGGAGATGAAGTATGAATGAGAAAAGAGTTCATGGGTTTTGGAAAATGCGGTCGTTGGATGCATTTTGTGTGAGAGCGATGAAAAGTGCCTCACAGTTTGGTCCAGACAGCCTGCTGTTTCACTGACTGTGAGAAGAGGTTTGACAATGTGACCGATGCATGTTAGCAATCGAAGAAAAAAAAGCTGTGTTCAGCTGCTTTAGGAAACATGCCTATGAAAACATCTATGAAAAATTTGGTATAATTACAGCAATCTAAAGTATTTAGATTGCTTACTTACTAAATCTGATTAATGTGATGGAAAATGTTACAGAACCTCCCAACTCTGGCTACAAATGTTTTGATGATGTTAATTTATTACCATGAATCATTAACCCAGGGATTACTGTGAGGTCTGGGCTAATGAGGACAAACTTAAATTGAGGTTAACCTAAGACTTGGGATTGCTGCAGCCCAGGGTTAGTGTTATTATACCCTAATCTGTACTGACAGTGTTATACAGAAGAGATTAGAAATCTATCTAATCATGGGCTCATTAAACAGAAATCATATTTTATAACTTACTTTGCAAGGAAATGTGAACACGTTTATTTGTCTGCAAGGTCGGTTTGTAAAATATCCACCTGGACTAGTATTTTTAAATATTTTATGTATGTATGTATTTATTTATTTATCACAGCCAACAGCAGTCTGACAGTCGATGTGAGGTGATGTCACATCTTTCCAAGGCAATTCAACTTATGTCAACAATTTTCTTGAACTATGCTCCTTTATGTCATTTATTTATTTATTCTTTATACCAGGAATTGGTTAAATGTACTATTTGGCCTTATTCCAGGATATTGACACATATAGAAAATTACACAAATAAGTAAATCACCCATTTTTTTTTTTTTTTTTTACAGTTAATGAAAAATGAAATCTTAAGACTGGTTATGAAACAAAAGATTGACATGATACTCATTTGCTGTGATGAAAAACCACTGATACATGAACTGCATGGAAATAGAAAGGATGAGGCAGCCTGTCCTGAAGACATGTCTCATGAGACGGCATGTTTTTTTTGGGTTTTTTTGGTTTTATTTTGTTTTGTTTTTTATTTATTTATTTATTTTTTAAATTGCCTAAAATCACCGTAAAATCACCTTGAGGGAGTTTGACGGGTTGGAAATGTCTCTGTGGAAGGAAACAGCCTCCAATGAGCATTTTTGTAGGAAGTACATACAGTAATTGGGTTTCCGCCCTGGGTGTCTGGATGTCGCTATATCTTTTGAATTCTTGTCATAGTCTTTTTTTTTTTTTTGTTGCTGTGTGCCTGTGTATTTTGTGTCTTTGGATGTGTGCCTTTGTCTGCCTGTGTTTATGTGTGTTTCTGCATGCACACTGTCTGCCTGCCAGCTTCAACAACATATTCAACATTCGTGTAAAAGCATATAATCATTGCTTCTGTCCTGTGAATATACTGGTGCTTTGGCTGTTGAGCAGCTTTTGTTCACCTGTCACGTCTTATTTATACATGGATGTTGTGTGTGCGTGTATGCGTGTGTGTGTGTGTGTGTGTGTGGGCATGTGTACCTACTCGTGTGTGTTTGTGATTTTGCCTGGGGGTTTTTGGTGTGTCATTATTGTATGCATATTTGTGTTTGCTTCATATACTTATTTGTTTTGGATGTGTGTGTGTGTGTGTGTGTGTGTGTGTGTGTGTGTGTGTGTGAGTGTTTACAGATGCATACATGTTTGCTAGTTTGTGTGTGTGGGTGTTAGACCGCATTTACATTTGTTTGCCTATTTCTGTGCATACATATATATATTTGTCTGTTTGCATGTGGGTATCTACTTCTTTTTGAGCGTGCATGTGTTTATGCACGTGTGTGTGCGTGTGCGTGTGTGTGTTGGTGGGTGTGGTGTTCTGCATTATGCATTGCTCCCTCCTCTTTGTCTGTTTCTTGTCAAATGGAGATGGTGATTTGTGAGGACTGTCTTTCATGCGGCTGCTTTTCCTTCATCCCCGCTCATCCCATTCAAACATGTTGACAAATTCAATCCATTTTTCAGAGCCGTGTGCTTGACGTGCTTGGCAGCAGCAAATTGCTTTCTTACTGTGTCACTTCAGAAGGATTCTATTGTGACAAATCTGACACTCTGACTGAAGGACTGACTGGTTAGCTGACTATTTGTCTGTCACTTTTGGTGTCTTGACTGCGCCTGGTTAGCTGACTGGGTTGCCGGCTGGTTTCAGACATGGACTGACGGACTGATCGACTGTCTGCCTCGCTGACAGAGTGATGTATTAGCCGAGTGCCTGGATCTTTAGCTGCCTCGCGGTCTGTCTGGCTTACTGACTGGCAGACCGTCTGACTGGACAGTCGGCTGACTGACTGTTAAAATTAATTAGATTGATGGAGGAGCTGAAAGCTGCCCGACTCACCGACCATCCAGCTACAGAAAGTGTTAGAGGCCGTGTAACATAAATACAGGATCTCATCTAGCATTACTAAAAAGAAAAAAAAGAAAAAAAAGAAAGAAATACTGAGCTTGGAGTTAAAAACCCTTTAAAATGCTACTGATTCTCCTTCAGGGAACCATATTGTGAAATGTGACCTCTTAGCATATAGTTCAAGTTCAAGTTCAGGTTTATTCAAAGCCCGATATCAGTGTTCACAGTCTCAAAGGGTTTCCCATGCCTAGAATTTAAAACAAACAGCATGACACCACCTGACTTACAGATGAGCTGTCACAATAAAAGAAATAGTCAACATAAAAAACACTGACAATATGTGTGCATGCATGTGCCTCTGTCTTTTAATATATTCATATCTTCATCTTATTATTTCATATCATTGTGTCTATTTGCAATTCTGTGTGCGTCTCTCTGTGTCTTTGTGCGTCAGTTTGTGCTGTGTGTGTGCGTGTGTGTGTGTGTGTGTGTGCGCGCGCGCGCTCAGGTCAGAGCAGAGGGAGTGATACTCTCTTTTAAGCCAAAGAACGATAACAATCAACTCCATCATCTCCTCTCACCTCTAGATTCAGACTCAAGGTGCTCCTCCCACTCTCCCTCCCGTCTCTTTATCCATCTCCATCTCCTCTGCCTCACTCTCTCTCTCTCTCTCCTTTGCTTTCTTCTCTTCCTTAAAAGCCCCCATCTCTCTGCCTCTCTCTGTTAGCATCACTCTCCCGCTCGTCCTCTCATCTCCTCTCCCTATCCCTTATTCACCTTCCTCCTCTCTCTTTCAGTCGTTGTTTACTTTATCTCTTATTCACATACTTTTACCCACTATCAGTCTTCTCTCTCCCTCTCTGGCTATTTTTTTTTTATAGTCTTCCTTACTTTCCCACATTCACACGCACACATTTTTAGCTTTACTCTTCCACTTTCCCTCTTTTTCCTCACTTTCACTATCTATCTCTCTCCACCTCTCTCTCTCTCCCTCTGTCTCCCTCTCTCGCTCTCTCTCTCTCTCTCTCTCAGTTGGACTTCATGTGCGTTTTGTTTTGAGACGGGAGGAGGGGTAGAGAAGGTCACTGTAGAGATAAGTGGAGCTTGTATCAGTCTGGCATCTCCTCCCCTCCAGATTGGTTTCCTCCTGCCCTCTAGTCACACCGCGATGCATTATTCATCCCTCCCTCTCTCTCTCTCTTTCTTTGTCTCTAATTGTCACTCTCTCTCATCCTTCTCCCTCTCTCTTCCTCTGTCCTCTCTGTATCGCTCTTTTGGTCTGTCTCTGCGCCTTTTTGTTTGCCTCAGTGTCTCTCTGTCCCACTCTGTCTCTCCACCTCTCTCTCTCTCTCTTTCTCCTTCCATCTCTTGTTCTCTCTCTCTTTCCTCTCTCTCTTTCTCTCTCTTCCCTCTCATCGCTTTCTCTGTTGGTTCATCAATGCTTGCGCTCTATCTGTCTTGTTAAAGGATGAGTTTGCTTTTTTGAAGCGAGACCTCATTAAAATTGTTGTCTGGCTTCATTTAGAATCACACGGAGCACAACTTCACCGATCGCTTTAGCACTGAGGAGCTGTGCTGCATCCTCTCACTGGGCTTCAACACAGCCCTATGGGGAAATTGTTTAAGACAAAAACCAAGACATATGTCCTTTTTGGAAAGTTGAAGCTCACAATATAGTCAATTATGAAAACTGTCAGCTTGCTACTGTTTCCTACAATAGTGAAAACTAAAGATATGCATATATTTCAACAGAAACAACACCGTCCTAACTACGTGAGGGTGGTTGCTACTGAGAGGATCTCCACCTATAGATGTCAAACTGAAATTGAATCTATGTGCAGCATCAGAAGACATCAAGATGCAACAGTTTTAAAGCTTTTTTTGTGTAAAGTCAAGTTTAATGTCACAATTTTATCAATCTGTTTTTCAAAGTGAGCTCACCTTTTGTAATGTGTCGAGCTTTGAACCTGTGCAGAGCCAAGACAAATACAAATTAGCATGAGCAGTCTGTTTTGTCAGTAAAATCACAGCCCTGAGGCAAGAAGCCTTGGCCATCCTAGACAACAAGTTCATGTCCAATAAAATCAGCCAGACAACACTCATTAACTACTTCTGCGAGTGTAGCAGGAGAATTAGTTGACATCTCTTCCAGCGGAAAACACACACTCAGCGGTGTGCGTCTCACCCACTGAGACTGATATGACATGCATCCTGATATATGTTCAATGAATTTCCTCTTTAGGGATAATACAAATTATCTTGACTCTTAACGTGACTGACATCAACTTATTGGACAAGACCACACAGCGCAAATATAACCAGGAGAGCTGTGCAGTGCAGAATGAAGTCATCTCAACCTGAGGATGCCTTGCTGCAGTTTAAAGTGAACACATAGTGACTGTGAGGTAAGTGCCAAGTTTTCCAAAAGCAGATGTATGATGGTTTTTCAAGGCTTTGCAGTGGGAGTTCATACAATCTGAAAACTCAACATAATGCAAATTACAAGCAGAGACCCCTTAAGGCCGATTTATGGTTCTGCGTACGCATAGATTACGGAGGGTTTGTGTAGCAAATGTGTCCCTTGCAGGCCCTCTGCGACCTCTGCAGAGACTTGCCGCGCACCTCCGAAAAATTGTAACTATGCAGACCCTACGCAGACCACAAGAGCTATGAACTACATCATGTCCAGCATTTCGCCCCTCCGGCTATCCGGCTTCACTGCCTGCTGCAGTACCACATTCCAATAGCTTTCACCTCACTACTTTGCACCTTTTGTTTGTATTGACTTGCGCATTTCAATTTTTTTGCACCATTTGTACTTAACGTGCGCATTTCAATTATTTTGCACCTTGTTTTTCACTCTTTGTTTTAGAAAATAAAACAAGTAAGTTTTGTAAAAACATGACTGTTAATTTACATGGCTTGTCAGTGTAGGTAACAATATGATAATAATATATCGGCGGGGAATTGCTTAGCGTACTAGACGGACAGGACGCTTAAGCATGAGGAGGCACACACCATCTGCAGAGCAACTGCGTGCACACGGCGTCCAGTGTCCGCAGAACCATAAATCGGCCTTTAGGTGGCTGTATGTGCATCAACCATGTGAAAAGACAACTAGTTTCTAGTTCCAACTGAACTTTGGTTCCTAATAAACTTGGAAGAAAAATGAATTATCACTGTGTCAGTGTTCCTCCTCCTGTTTGACCAATCTCTCTCTCTGTAAAGAGCTTTTTGTTGGAATACGGTATCAGAAATATTCATTTTTCATAGGTTAGAGAAAACTTTTTCATATTGGTTTGTTTACTAAGTAATTACCCAACCGTCTTAACGACTAATCATTACTGATTCATTTGCAATAATTTGTTTCACTGAGGAAATGAGTTAATAACTTTTCATCCGCAACTTATTTTTCACTAAACAATTACGCTCAGCTGGCCATTGATGGTGGAAATCATCCCACATGAGGCATTCAGAGAGCTGAGGAAGCAGGAGTGCTGCCTTGTATGGACACCCACCATTAAATGACCGGCCCATTAGACTGTGTTGAAGCCCAGCGGTAAATTTGTCAATACTATAGTGATCGGTGAAGTTGTACTCTGTGTGATTCTAAATGATGCCAGACAACATTTTAATGAGGTCTGGGTTAGAAACAAGCAACCAAAACAAAAAAAACAAAAAAAACCAAAAAAAAACAAGCTTATCCTTTAAGTCACTGGTTTTGCAGATAATAGGTGAAGCTGTGAACAAGAGATATGTGGTGTAAAAAAAAAAAAAGGCAAAACAAGTAAACAGCAGAGATGGATGAGACAATGGATGTGGTGGGGACTTTTTCTTCCCATGCCTGTGTGGAAATGGGTGCGCTCGAGGCCTTTTCCAGATTTATTGGCCAATGCAACATCACTATAACTCTCATCCACTGTTAGCACCCTAATTTTGAGTGAGTCTGTTTATTGCAACCTAATGTTTTGTGCTGTCATAAAAAATGACACTGGAACTTTCCCCCCTCCGCAGGAGATAGTCTCTAGCTGTGCCACACTTCTGCACACGCACATACACACTTACACACAACCAAGTGTTTCACCTCGTGAATTGCCTGTAACAAATGAGTGTAAATAAGGCCGTTTAGGTGTAAGTGCGGTACTTCATCATTTTCCACTGCAACAGTTATTGGTCTCTTGTTTTTTTGCTTATTTCCACTCAATGCAAAACCGGCTGGCTGGTGGAATTATGTATGTTTGTTTGTTGGTTTCATTACTGAAGCAGATGTCTAGGCTGGAATAATGGAGGGTTTTAGAGAGCTATTATGTTGCTCTCTTTCTCCCGCTCTTTGCTTGAAGAGATGATGAGCTCTTTGGGGTCTTTTGGCTCAATATGAATGAAACCTTCCGACAACGCTGCACACACTTGCTTAGCCCTGAAAATCTACCCTACCAGCAGTAAAGGTTCGCAAATGTGTTTGATGTTGTGCTGTCGGCATGAGTCGAGCTTTATTTTTCTTGCTGTTTCTCCTTGTTATATCATCTGCAAGTGCTCACTCATAGTGTTTTTTTTTTCTTTTCATCCAGAAGCTAATAATGCATTTTATACAGCATTTCTTCCTATTATTACATGATTTCTATCATTTGATCAGGGCAGACATAGACAGATGACACACATCTGTGCCATGCAACTCGGATACCCCCACATGCAGATAAACTATTGCTTTTTCATGTCACCTAACAACACAAAATTAAAACATACAGTCATTTACATTTTCTGTTTGATATTTGCTTGTATCGTAGCTCACACCTTACCATCCCCTCTGCTTTGTTATAATAATAATAATGATAATAATAATAATCTCCTCAGCTGAAACTGCAAAATTGTATGTTATTGTATTTTTGCGATGCAGACGCAGGCTCTATTGAGAGCGCTGCACTTTAACTGAATAGTCACAACACTGAAGGTACAAAATGTTAGACTTGCATCCTCTAAAAATCTTTTTCTAACTCATCTGTTTCTTTTATCTGTATCTACTTGTAGTTGCTACAAAGTTTCATCTCCTTCCCTGTCAAATGTGCCCCAAGGCTTTAAGACCTTCTTTTCCCCCTCCTTCAAAATCATCCCCTCAGGCTAAACACCACAATGCGTTTGACTTTTGCGTTGCGCTTAATAGCTTTATAATGCAAGTGATTCTTCTCAGATGTTAAAATGTGTCCAGCAGAGAACTGATCACGTTAACAGGCGTTATTTAAGTCCTAACTTCTACTTGGTACACAATGAACGCGAGGGCTACTTTATCATAACCACTTAATGAAAGGAATACTAATGCGGCTCAAAGGATGCTTCATGGTTGATTAATGCTTCTTTTTCCCAACAGAGCTAACAGTTCGTTCTGATTGTTTTTTCCATGCCTTCACTGTAACCACAGCCTGCACATCTTGCAGATATGTACCGAGGCTTAGGGATGAAAAAACATTAAGGTAAACACTGTTTCTTCTCTTTAGATCCTTATACAAACCACATCTCTTTTTTTATGCAGGGTAGCAGTGAAACAAATCAAAAAGTGTGTTTTGTTTTTGTCACTGTCCTGACGTTAGCTATGCCAGCTTCACATTTGTTCGGCTTCACGTACAAGCAACTAGAGAACAGATCCTCAGAATCCCCGTTAAAGCCACAATATGCAACTTTCCGTGAGTGAGAGTGAAGTGTGTTGTTACCTCCCACTCCCAGTTGGTCGAGTTCCCATCCCAATCCTTGTCACTCATCTTGAGAAGGCTGTCTACCTCTAAACGGCATCCACGAGGCTGAGATTACCGACATCCATAAAGCCTCCACCAGGCTTTGAAAAAGCAGATGGCACATGCAGCCTACATGAAAAAAAAAAAAAAAAAAAAAAAACAAGGCGATGCCGTTGAGTTTTTGTTGTTGTTATTTAAGTTTTATTTTCCTAGATTTCTTGGGGCGTAGAGACACGAGAGTCAGAGGACTCAAGCTAGAATCAAACCGAGGTCGCTGTGCTCAGGAGTCAGCCTCAACACGCAGTGTGCGCTCCACCAGGTGAGCCACCGGGCCGCCCCACACATTGAAACTTCGAACAGGTTTTATCTGCGGTGCATTTAGCGTAGCTGTTCTTTTGTTTCTTACTGCTTTCTGCGTTTGCTAGGGCTGCTACATCATCTTGACAGCCACAGCCCAGCGCACTGCAGGCCAAATTCAGCAAATGGTACCTGTCCCAAAATTCCCCCACTATTGTTTAACAGCCAATTTCTGGCCAAAAGAAAAATGTTGCATGTATACGCAGCATCACAGACAAAGACAGTGATGATGTATAATATGGCCTATTTACTGGTTATTTTAATGCATACTGTGTGTCTAATGCTGCAATAATTGGCAAAATGAGGACCATTTATACTTATCTGACAAAAACATGGCAAAAGTTTGCTAATTTGCCAGTTAAAGAAGGCCGACTCACTGGTAGAAATGGGAGGAGAGAGATGAGAAGCAGGGAAAAGAGAAGAGGTGAGACTCAGCCATCAAATTACATGATTATTCCACATTTTTGTCACTTGAGTTGAAACAGTCCTCACTTGAATCGACCCTCGGCAATTTTGATTTTTGCAGGTGTAACAGTGATGAGACGGCACTCACTGTCCCAACAACACTAGCAACATGTAGATTTGGGTATATGTATTTTTCAAAGCCTTGTACTGCCATTTGTTTTAACACATTGAAAATCCATTTAGTAGAGTAATTTAAAATGATGCATTATTGCAATGCGATGTTAACTTCATTATTTCCCCCTGCAAAGCTGTTGCTACACAAACACAAAATACTGCCCGCATGCTTTTGGTTTGAGGCTGTCAGCCAGCAGACAGCAGGCCCAGCGAGGCCCAGGTGGACCTGTCCTCTCTAGCCCAGTGTCTGGCTTCATGTCTGGGTCACAGTCTTCCCCTCCTCCCCTGCACTGGTTGGAGGCCACAAGACTCCCTGGTGGTCTGTAATGAGCTGTGAGTCAGCACTTTGTACACAAACACCCTGCGAACACGCGTACACACCGATGTCCAAGCAAGTACTGTACATGGAGTGTACATTCTGTGTTACGCACAAACCGACTTTCTCCCTTGGAAACACGTGCACATATGCTTAAACAAATGCAAATGTATGTATGCATAACATAATCATACACACATATGCACGCATGCATACACAAACAGAAATATCTGCTTACATGCAAAAAAGTGTGCTTGCAGATATGCAAGCACACAAACACACACGAGGCCGGATTAGTGAAGCAGCAAACAAAGCCATGAGAGTCTCTCGCTCTCTCTCCCTCTCTCCTTTTCCTCTGTCTTCTCATGTATTTTCATTCCCTCTGTCTTCCCCCCATCTCTTCCCCTCTAGCTTCTTTATTCTCTGCTGCCTCTGTCTTTTTATGTGAGGCACACTGGCAACCATTTCAGGCGCCATCTTTAAACCAAATTGTCAAGTGGGCTAGTAAAGCTTATAGGTGAGTCTCAACTCAGCCTATCAGTGCTTTGCTCCTCACAGCTGCAGCGTAAGGTGAGCTCTATTATTCAGGACTGTTCCCATCCCTCACATAGCGAATTCCAGCTGCGTCGCTCCAGCTGTCTGTTTGTAGCCCCCAGGTGGAGAACAAAACGATACAGAAATGCTTTTGTGCCTACAGCTATTTCACTACTAAACAAAAAAAGCTAGCATGAAATGATGTACTTCACCCATGTTCGGCACTTTAAGATTTGGAGTAGTGGTTGGGTATATATATATATGTGTGTGTGTGTGTGTGTGTGTGTGTGTGTGTGTGTGTGGTAACACTTCTTCATGACCTTCGTAGGAGTTCCTATACTTTGATACTATGATGATACTTGTTTTAACAAATTTTGTTCTGATCTCTTTTGAATCTGTATCTTGTTTTTTTTAACTCTGGAGTGCTGAATCTCACGTCTGCACAAAAAAATGTACCCTTGGGTACTAATATGAAAAACTTGAACCTTGAACCATCTGGAGTTCTGGAAAAGGAGCCCTAATTAAACACAGCAGTATATTTCAAAGATTTTTGACTATGGATGCTGGTGGCTTTACCCAAAGCTATCCACAAACACTCAAACACCCACTGAGTACTTGAGAATTTCAACAGTTTAAAAGAGCAGAATCAGTCCTTGAGAGCCCAAATTGTATAACCTCACCACTTAATTGTTTTCCTCTGCAGTCACAACTGCATTTCCTGTCCCCTGCCTGGGAGGGGAGCAGCAGGAGGAATCAGAAATATCACTGAGAAACAGACATTGGGGTACAAAACACACTCGGTGGCATTTTGTTCTGATTTTTTTTTTTTTTTTTTTTTTTGTACAGAATGTGATGACCAAACCAATGAAAATAAGCACTGTGTCATCCATTGTACACCAAAGTATGAATGTTGTGACATAAAAGACTCCCCCGTGCTCTTTCTTTCCCAGCTCCTGCCACTCGCCATCTGTACCACAGTGTCACCTGCTGGCCAAATGAGGAACTACACCTATCATGTAATTCCTAAAATAAAATGAATAAATCACTTTTCACTTGACTGTAGGTTTTATGCACTGTTGCAAATTCAAATTGTTGTTGTAAATTCAAACTTTGATTGATCTGTAAACTTTCTTCCAAGCTTCAGAGGTGAAACTTTGGGTTTATTTGACCAATGCTAAAAGCTTAATCTTGTTCCGTTTTCAAAGTAGTTTGGAAACAGCTACTCTCCCGTTAAGGCCACAGTTTACCAATTGTCTTTGAGCTGTACTTTTAATTAAGGAGAGCTTCCCCTTTCCAGCTGGCTTTGCATCTTGGATGCAGATCTGTTGTGTCTCGAGAAACTGTTAACTTCACATAATGATCTTCAGATGGTGTGGTCGCTTTAGGTCTGTCTGGTCTTGCTTCGGATGAAAATAACTTGGTTTGTTAAAGTTACTGTCTTCTTGGAAATGTTCAATTTAGGTGCAGTTTGATGCTGCAGGTTTTTTTGTTTGTTTGTTTGTTTGTTTGTTTTAATTAATTAATTAATTTATTTTTATTTCTGCACGCAAGAGAACAATTTGGCCCTAAACTGCTTTAATAGGTTTTTATGATTTTGGTACAATGGCAAATAGTCATTTTACAAAGTTAACACATTAACAGTAACATTTTAATTTAGGTAATACGTGGTACTAGTTGTCAAGTCACTAAAATACTTCTTACATAACCACATGTGTTTGAAATATTTATTATGACAACATGAGGAAAACAATGAAAAACAATACATTCACATATATTTCAGTTTCATGTAGGTGTTAACACACACATGCCACACATGCATACAAACACACATGTTGATTTGGTATCTCTGTTGGGATTTTGCATTGACTTACATTCATTCTCTACAGCCGATCCCTAATCTTCGCTGTAACTAAGTTATGCTTAACCCTAACCCTAACCGTAACCAATAAGCCAAAATTATCATTTTTCCTTTGTGTAGATCAACCAAAATGTCTTCACAACCCAAACAGTCAATAGTTGGTCCTTGCAGTATATAGCAGAACACACACACTTCCTCAAAACTGAAAAAAATGCAATAATGTTATTATCTGCGCTTGGACTTGCATGAGGAAATATATATGGTAAGAGCAAAAATTGGTTTTCAGGAGGTGTTTTTGTTTACTTTTGCTCTCCGCGCAGCAAATGACATCCCCCCCCTGTGTTTATACAGCCAGTGAGTGAAATCCAATCCATCTGTGGTTTATTAAATCATAACAGGAATTGTGCTGTGCTCTTCCATTGTGACGCGGCCCTGTGGGCAACAGAGCAGAGAGAATGAAAAGACAAAGACAGAGTGTCAGGTGGGAAGAAGGCTGCACTGGTACTCTGAGGTGCGTAAAAGTGTGTGATGTTGCTGGCTTAAATCCAACCAATGGCATTTGCTGCCCATGACCAAGTTCAAGTTCAAGTTCAAGTTCAGTCTCAAAGGGCTTTACATGCCCACAAGCAAACAGGCCAACACCCTCTGACTTAATCCTCATAGCAGGCCAAAAACCAAGATGAACTGGGAAATATGGAAATCTTGAGAAGGACCACAGAGGGAGGAGACCCCATTCCTAGCCAGACAGGCATGCAATGAGCAAAATACAGTGAGCAGATTACAAACATTACGGTCATAAGGCAAACGTAAGAAAACACAGCAGTTGACAATAAGGAGCAGCAGGATGCCGAAGTCGAGCCACAGAGCAGCCACGCCAGCCAGGACAAGGGGGGAATGACGATGATGAGCAGGACGACACAGGGGAAGACAAGGAGGGGGAACCTGGGAGGAAGATAGCCACACTCCCACAAGACATGCAACTCATGCATATGAGGCACACACACACGAAGAAGGCGGAGGAAGGGGGAGAACGATGGTGGGACCAAGACAAAAAAACCCAAAACAAAACAAAAAAAAAAACAGGTGCATAAATGTATTAGTGGAGAGTGACAGTGGACGGCGCAGGAGTAAGCAGGGCCAGCAGGGAGGCAGGACCAGGCACAACAGGGCAAAGGGACAGAGCCAGGGTGCTGACTTAAATATGGTTGCCACATCCATGCAGCAGACAAAGACACAGCCACCCACACACACAGAGGAGACTGAGTTAGTAACACAGAAAACATCACAGTCATGGCTGAAAGTAGAGAGGAAAGTGAGGAAGAAAGAGACTCGGGGGCAAAAATCTAAACCGGCAGAAAATCATCTTAACTAAAATATGAGAGACTGAGCCTCCCTCACAGCTCAAATCAGAGTTTATATTATCCATAACTTAGAGAAAACAAATCAGTCTTATTTTTAAAAGTTTGATTTTGAAAGAGAGTTAACACACCAGCACCCTGAGAGTGCAGGGAGCAGGGCGGGGTTGTCGGGTGTAATTAAGTCAGACAGGTAGGCTGGTGCAAGCCCATTTAGAGTCTTATAGGTTAGTAAAAGGATTTTAAAATCTGTCCTGGCATGAACTGGGAGCCAATGAAAGGAAGCTAGGACAGGTGTGATGTGGTCAAACTTCCTTGTTCTGGTCAGGATTCTGGCAGTAAGAGGTGGCATATTGGGGTCTGGATAATAAGCTCACCACATTTCTTATTTCAGTCCCCCTCCTCGCTCCTTATTTTAGCTCTCTCTCCTCTTTTTTCTCTGTTAGTTTAGCCTGTAAAGCTCTCCTCCTCTTTCACCCTGGCTGTGACCAGTCATCCCTAAATAATGACCACTGTATGAAACTGGGGGTTGTTGTTTTTTGTTTATTTTGTTTGTTTGTTTTGTTTTTGTCTGTGTTTTTTGTTTTGTTTTTGTTTTTTGGTGGAAAAAAGACAACAAGTAATGTTGTTGAGGCTATACGGGCTTGAACTGTGCTGGAACCTGAGATCTAACTTTAACTTTATTTATTTATTTATACTTTACTTAAATTTATTTATCCAAATAAATAAATTTCAAATATATAACTGTAACCAAGAAATTATGTCTAAAAACCCTCTGTTTCTGGACTTTTGGCTGTTCACTCCTTAAACTATGATTTTCCCTTAAACTGCAATAGGTTCAAAGTCACATTTTTTCCATATTGTGCAACATCTAATGTTACATATTCTGCATCCGCTGTATAACATTTATTGAGTAAACCATTAAATCCCAGGATGCCATTGTTTTGTGGCTGCACCATTACATCAAATAGAAATTCTCTAGATATATTGTGCATAATTTGCTACACACTTCCCTGTAATTCATAAGAACATATCTAGTGTCCTTGGAAACCTTAAAGTTTGTTTTGTATGGCACCATGTTGCACCCACGCTCTATGTGTTGTGATGTACTGTCTTCTTGTGCATTTACAAACAAAACAAAAACAAAACTAAATTCTGGTGGAGATACCAGGGTTTCCAAAGATATCTAACATGATCTTATGTGACTGCGGGATATCTATTTGTGCTGTGAGCAATCATGAGTCATTGTTGTTTTTAGAAGTGTCCAAGAATAACAAAATGCATACCCTCCAACCATACCACACACAATCTGACATCCTTTACCCAGTACAGTACAACAATGATATATTAAATTGCCTGTATTCCCATGGGTATTAAACCCAATTCAGCACTGGTCTCATACCCATTATTTTGTTTCCTGGACGCTAAAAAGTGCAAACAAAGCATCTCAAGATACTATGGCCGTATCGTCTGGAGGACTTGTTGCATTGTATACAAGCCACATGTCAAATAGAGGCAAATAAAGGCAACAAGGTAACTACATGTGCTACAATATAGTACATTTCCAATCCTTCTCCTCAACATTGTGAGGCCTGTACGGTGAATTACATTTGCTTGATCAAAATAATAAATAAAACTTTGTAGATTCCTCCATTCCTCAGCAAACAGTCAAGCTTCCCTTCTATCTATTTAGACAGATTTTGGGCAAGTTCTAAGGGTTGTTCTCTCTTTATTTTCCTCAGATTCCTATTTTGTTTTGGTCTTTTTTAGTTGTGACTCCAAAAATCAGACTATAATTTGAGGCATTACTCTCATTATCAGTTTTGAGTTTGAGTAAACGCCTGTGTCTCTGATTTCATGTTTAGCAGACTCATGCGCACATATGTAAACACACTTGGGCTCGCAGACACACACAGACACTCACAAACTCACATACACCAACAACTAAAACCCCCAATCATTCATTTTGCAATCCACACGGCACCACTAATTCAGTTCAAATCTCATTCAGTCCACAGGGAGAGATTTAGCTTGCAAGGCATAAATTAGAAACTGCTGCCGCTAAACAGGGCAGTATTAGGTTACATAAGACACCAAACAACATCACAGCAGCATAGATGCCACAGTGTTGAGTAAAGCTCCCCAATAAACGAGGCAATATAAAGTTTGAGATCAAATCTGAATTCAAACTTTGGGAAAGTTGTGGAGGTTTTGATTTGGGCAGTAAATATTCTAAGGCACTAAATGCCCCTACACACACAATCTGCTGAAGAATGCTGTTTACTGACCTCAGTAACATCATAAAAGTGGAGGCTCTTACATGAATTCAACATAAACATGAAGAAACTTGAGTCTATACCTTGTGTGCACAGTCTAATGAGAGCAAACTGCTATTCTTGCCATGTTCTGTAAATGTTTCTGTAAATATAATTCTAACTGATTAAATATTGATATTTAGAGCATTTCATTTCATTATGATAAGGTACAAAGAGTTACACTCAATGTACCTTTTAAATTATGTTTTATTCCATTTGTAGCATTCCTTCATTTTATTTCTGTTTTGTTCTGCTGGTGTTTCCTTGTTCTTTGTGAAGCAATTTGTAACTCAGTTAAGAGAGGTGCTGCATAAATATTTTATTATGACTATCAAAAGTTTTTGTTTCTTTATTATGGTTTATATACCTCACTCAAAAAACTGGATGGAGTTCACCGAAGCAGGGCAATTCATTTGGATAATAGTTTTGGATTTTTCTTGTGGTTGTCTAAATGTCCTGGCGATGATGCATGCTAAACAAAAAGAGAACAAGAAAAAAAAAAAAAAACAGGCCCTGGCCACTCTCAGCTACATAATAATTAGAATTGGAGTTTTTTTTTTTTTTTTTTGACAGAAATCTCAGACACAGAAGACGGACCAACAAGTCCTCCAACCTCTACAACCACATAGGTTGTTAGTTCCAACCCTCTAAAACAATCCATAAATGTGTGTCTCTACTTATCAGTGCATATGAACCACGAGTGTCTCTAATATAAAGGCAAGCCGATTGACCCATCTGCCACCCCACCATCATCCCTGTGTGGACCTTGTAGCTCCTTCACACCACAGTGTCATTATTTAAATGACCACTAGAGGTCGCTTAACTTCAAAACATAACTATTGGTGAGTGGTTCTCAGTTGGGGTATGCATACCCTGAGGGGTATGTTGTACCTCAGGGGGGTGTGCAGCATTTTTTTTTTTTTTTTTTTTTTAAACAATAAAATTTTTAAAAATATCAGTCAAAAATGATTCATAAAATGACCAGCCTATGCTATAATAAGTTCAATAAGCAATGTAAATGTGAGTTTGAGTTTGTAGTTTGAATCTTCATTGACTGTACAATTTATTGCAGAAACAGTTCACTGATGAGGTGACTCCAGGTTAAAGTGATTATTCCTTACTGATTCCCCTTATTAAATCTTTAGCAATCACATATAAAGAGCAGCAGATGATTTAGAGGATTTTGTAAGCTTTGAGACATCTGAGTTGTGGATTGTGCAAAAGAGACTGCAACTCAGTATCAGTCCCTAATACTCTGTACATTCACAGTGTGAATAAAAATAACAGACACAGTGAGGAATAAAAACAATCAATATGAAAAACTGCTGTTGTTGCTAGACCAGAAATCTTCCCAAAAAAATTATAATACAACACAAAACAGTTCTAGGTCTGGCTACTTGTCCTGGTGCATTATGCAGGGATTTGTGGTTTGTGTATTGATTTGCATGGCCCAAACACTGCAGGGTTAGAAGTGCATTACCTACTGGACCCAAACGTCCACACACACTGAAAATAAAAGTGGGTTTTTGGATACGAGTGTATACACTTTAGCAAAGGTTATACTGACTGCCTTATCTCCTGGGATATGGAAGAGCAACAGCAGCCTCTTTTGGTTAGACCAGGGCCATGCTGAGCTCCTCTTTCTTTCTCTCTTTTTGTGTGTGTGTGTATGCATGTGTATGGAAGCAAATCTGTCTGTTTGTTTGTGTTTGTGTGTGCGTGTGTGCGTGCACAAGCATGTACATGAATCCATTTACACTCATATCTATTGTGTCTTGTGTCTTGTCTGACATGTAAGCCAAAGATAGCGTTGCGTTTCAGGACAGTAAAAAATAGCATTTACTGCAGTAATAATGTGAGTAAAAGGAGCGTTTGACTGACAGCAACCCTAACCCTGACCCCAATTTGGTGCAACACATAAATAGTGAGGGAATGAGGTGACTCCATAAGGCTGGGCCACGTCTGACAGCCCCTGACACCCAGTACCGGGCATCAGGGTTTCCAATGGTTGCACATTAACTCAGAACCGCGTTGAGGTGTGTTGCTCTACAGGGTTGTGGCAGATAAGACACAGAGGTGGGCCAGCGCCTTTCTATTGAAAACTCACTTTGCGTGCTGCCCATATCAATGAAATTGCAAGTGGGGTTGTTGTGATTGAGTGTATCATTCCTAACACCTAACACGAGAATATCTAAATGTCTTGCACATCATTTTATACACATTTCTCTGTAATTAAGCAGGACATGTTATCTTTGGAAACCTTGGGATTTTCAGTAGAATTTAAAGAGCTGGTAAGGTATGCAAGTTTTCATTAAAATGTTTTTTATTGTCATCACTGGGTGTTGAGATCATCATGAAACTGTGAGGAGCTGACATCCTTTCTACACAGAGAGGTTTATCAGTTGTTTTCTCCTGAATCAAGTGAGTAGTTTTACTGGGGAGGTTTTAAAAAGTTACACTCACACCTAAGAGGGGAGGGAAATCCAATCAGAACACGACCTCAGGTTTTATACCACCTACCCCCCATTTGACTGAGTCTTAAACTGCACTTGCTGTCCTGTGCTAGTATGCACAACCTTCAACAATCAATAGTAACAGTAGAGAGGCGAGAAGAGGCGAGGCACAGCAAAGGCTTCCATCTAAATATGGAGCTTTAGCGAGCGATAGCATCAGTCATGTACTTTCTAACATCAACTCCACCACGACCACCACATGTTGTTGCAGTGCTAGTTGCAACAAGCGAGATATTCTCACTACAGTTGGCTGGTCTCACTGGAGTTGTGACAACAATGTTACTCTCAGTCAGTGGTTCTTAACCTGGGGTCTGGGGAACCGCAAGGGGTCTTTGACCACCAGGGAGGTCCTCAGAAAAATGAGCAATAATTTAATTTCACTAAATGGAAGTTATTTCATTAAATGGAAGTTATCCCAGTGAGAGAATGCAGAAGAATGACTATTCATTTCATAGGTTTTCTCTTCACTGTCAATGCACAATTTATTGTACAGACAGTTATGGAGTAACTAAATCTTATCAGATGGGGATTGCTGAGACTTCATCTGATCGAATACAGGTATGTGGCTTGATGTGTATCAGTTTGGGCGTCCTTGACACCAAAAAGGTTGACAACCACTGCTTTAAGGGAGTGCAAACCCAGCCCTGCTGGAATGGATTACTGTTAGAAAATGCAGCCTTAAAAACTGTTTTATTACTGTTACTGACTTTCAGGAACTCTCACATCTTGATGGATGGTGAAGACAGCACTCAGGAATACTGAATATGTCAGGTTAGCTATTTGGTGCACCCAAATGCAGACACCAGAGATACAGGGGGGAGTTTATTGTTGTGCTAGGAAGGTGGAAGTAGCAGATGATGGGATGCAGGCTAGGATGGTGGAGTAGGGGCTGGCAAGGCAGGCTGAGGCAGACTGTGTGGTGCCGGCTGGGGAAATGCTGGAGAGGGTAGGCAGGTCGGAGAGATGATCCTGGAGCATGCGGAAACAAGGATCAATCACAGGCAACAAAAGAGTCAGAAGAATCATAAGCAGTATAATACTGTCAGCCAGACTCATATCTACTGCTGAAGCTGAGGTAATGATCTGATACAGTAGGATCAGCTGTCTAGGTGAAGCGAGGAGCAGAAAGAGAGAGAGAGAGAGAGAGAGAGAGAGAGAGAGGGAGAGAGACACCCACACCACACAAACACACACAGACAGACAAAAGAACAAAGGGAAGGGGAAACACAGGAAAACACTACGGCCCGGCAGAGACCATAACAAAACAATAAAACCACCAATTTCAACGGGGTTTACCATCTCTTTAAAATGATCTTTTGTGGGTTTGAACAAGGCTCAGCCACAATGCATGCATTTGTAATAACAGACACATCCGATGGGCCTACATAGATGAAGAGCTTCACTCTCATATTGACAATAAATGCATGACGCACTCTGTCATCTTCATTCCTCCTCCAGGACTTTACTGTAAATAAAAATGTGTTGTCTGTTAACTTGTCTGGTTAAATGAACTTTCAAGAAGACGTGTTATTGTGACTCAGCTCTCCTGCGAGACTGATTCATCTACTTGAAGCTCAGCAATCCGCAATCAATAGCAATGAGGTGACCGTTTAATTGACTTTCTGCATAGGGATCATTTGCTGAGGTGGTATAACTTAATCTCTGACTAATACATTGCTCACAGCAAAAAACAGATGTCCTGCAGTCACATAAGACTATTTCCTCTCTCTTAACCTGTCTGTTTCACTTCCTCTAAATTGCCCACATGAACTGCACCTCAGGCTGTCTTTACTGAGTTGCTAGGTTTGTTGGTGCTTTCACCGATTTTTTTTTTTTGTTTCTCCCTCTGAGGTGTTTCATTAAACATCTTAAGTCAACATCTCGCTGTTTTTATATCTCTTTTCTCTCCTTGTTCTCTCTCCCACCTCACTGTCTTTTTTTGTGTTTTTTTTTCCCATTCTAAATTATGACACTGCCTCCACTGTTAATGGATGAATAATGACGCTCTCAATCACAGGTGGAACAGGATGAAAGTGCCAGACAGAGACAGGGAGAGAGAAAGAGAGTAATCAAGCGAGTCAAAGGAGGGAGGCAGTGACAGTCAATAACAAAGAGGAGGGACACAATGAGAAATGTCTGAAAATAGCGGAAGAAATGGACATCTCTCGTAGGAAGTGCAGTATGTGCAGGAAATGCGGAGGGAGAAAGGAGAGACGTATAAGAAAAGGAAGAATGTGAACAAAAGAGGAACCTTCTGGGATATGATGGAGAGAAAAGGAGAGGAAGAAAGGATAAGAGTGGTTCAATGAGGCAGAGAAGAAAGAAAGAAACGCGGGAGACGAAGGGATGTGTGTTTTTGAGATAGAGAAAGAGTGAGAGCGAGACAAAGCAAGAGACACATAAAGTCAAAGAGGTGAACGCTAAACAGAGGTGCCTTATGAATAATTTGTTTCCAGCGTACAAATGCACAATGCAGAGAGTGAATGAGCACTCATCCCTGCAGTATGTTCTTTTTTCCCTCTCTATCTCTTTCTCCTTCTCTCACACACATTCTCTTTCTTTATAAAACTACACAATAGGCACTGAATGGGAGTTTCAGTCATAAAATGAACCGAGCACATTTATTTGATAAAATACACGATTTGACCAGTTTTTCTCACTGGTTAACAGCAATGGTGCGAAATTCAGTTGTAACTGCAGGCAAAGGTGTGTATCATTAAAATGGGTACTTTTAAGGGATGATAAATCACTTGAATCCCCTGAAAAAACTCCCAAACATCCCCTATATTTTAGAGAAACTTCAGGTAATGATAGTCTTCAAAAATAAATAGTCTTTTTTGTCTTAAATCTTGTACAAGACTCCTTGAGCAAAATGTAACCTAAATCTGTTATCTGATACTTTGTGTCTGATTGAACAACACATAAAAACACAATCTGTGCAATTACAAATAACTAACAACACCTGAGCTAGTGTTTGGAACTGTTCAAACGTTGCCTGTGTTGGTGTTATTCTATAAAGAGCCAGCAGGTGGTGGTGTTGAACTGCATATCGACCCACACTCAGGCCATAGAGAGATACCGCATGTTGGCTGGAAAAGATGTACTGTTGCTCACACTTATTGAGTAGTGGGCTAAGCTGCACCACTGATCATTTTACAGTGTGTTCATATGTTCATTCTTACCTACAGCCTACCACAAAACCCCAGCTATAATATAAAAAGTACTCTGCTTCATTCAGGGATGAAGCTTAAAGGATAACACTGACTTGGGTAAATAATCTCCTGGATCAACTCACTATTGTGTGATGAGTAGACTGGCAGCACAATGTGATAAAGCATTACCATGCACCACGGCAAAACAAATAATTACGCCAAGTGAGTCTGCTCTTCTCGCAACACAGCAGCAGGTTGATGAATGTGGATAAGAGCATGCCTGCAGTGCCAAATGTAACATAAATAAATTGGCTTATTTACTGAAAAATCTATGCATTCCCCTAACCAAATGTCTTTGCCTGCCAGTTCAATAACATAACTCTTAATGTGTCCATTCAAAGAGGGTTCGGGAAAACAATTTTGCAATGACTCGGACCTACAAATTGCAGCCACAGGCTAACTGGCAGATTAAAAAAAATCCCCATCCTTCAATTGATTTGTTTAGACAAAAAATGCATATATAAATATACTAAACAAGACTACATGAGAGGGTAGGTGTAAATAATTTAGATGAGTAAAAGTCTGGAAACTGTTTCCCACCAGAGCCTCCTGCAGTCCAATCAAACTGAATCAAACTGATTGCTTCTATAATTCATCTGGGCCCCTATATAGGCATATGCTATGGTGTGTGTGTGTGTGTGTGTGTGTGTGTGTGCGTGTGGATGCATCTGCTTTATTTATGTGGTACACACTCTAGTGCGTGTTTCCATCTCTACATGTCTGTATAGGATTGTCTTTGTGTGTGTGTGTGTGTGTGTGTGTGCGTGTGTGTGTGTGTAATTCATTCTGCACACAGCACACACAGGGAGACAGCCATGAAATCTTCATGGTCCAGGCGTGTTCCTCTCCTTGCCTCCTGCATGCCCTACTAAACTCATTAAAGACTCCTCACTGAGTGTGAGAGTGTGTCCTATGCATGTATGCACTTATTCTCTTTATTTTATGGCTCTTGTGGGTATGGTAAGTATGCGTGCATGTGTATATGTATGTGTGTGTGCATGCACGTGCGCTCCATGTCCCCCTGTGTCTGAATCTTTGAGTGCTTCCTTGCATGAGTACATCTGTGAGAGACCCTCTTCTCTTTATCTCCACCCACATATGCCAAGGTTATTGCGCAAGCTGACTCTCAATGGACCACACACACAATAGACATGTTAATTACTTATAAAGTGTTGGCCTATGCCTTACAGCTGATTAGCATTGTCCTATAAGTTAATGCACTGGTACTTTCAAGGTCAGATACACAACACTGGCCTGTGCAATTCACAGTGTTTAACCTTCTGCACTATGTCTACCATTTAGAGTGTGAGTAGCATTGCCAGGCTCTGCTCACGTCTAGACGAGTCTATTTGAAAATCAAAGGAGAGAATCCAAGGTTTCTACTGACATGAAATATGCTCGTGCATGAATTACCCATTGGGCACCTGTCCCAGGACCCGACACCACCAAGGGCTTCAGCACATTAGTGATGCAAGTGTTTGTGTGCAGATAAATTCGCAATATGTTCCTCATTTCATTTGCAAAATGTGGCCATAATGAAATATTTGTGTGATCTGCAAAACTGAATACCTCTGTCTCTTACAGATAGATAGATTGCCCTTCCACAGATTGCTTCAGCATATCATTCATCTCCAATTCCAGGGTCATTAAAGTTTTATCTAATCCCAAATACCCAGGGTGCTATGTGGAAATTTTTTTTTTCTTAGTGCTACTTAACACTTCACTATAACTTTTTGTTTCCTTTAAGTCAAATCAAGGTCAGATGAAGATACTGGCAAGAGCAACTCTATTTATCTATCTTGACTATTCATCCCCTCAGCGAATCTTGGCAGTGTGTGTGTGCGCATGTGTGTGACGGTGCACATGCGTGTGAGTGTGTGTGTATGTGTGTGTGCGCTCCCCTGGTTGGAATTGGCTCCAGTCACCTTTTTGATGTAGAAGGTCACCAGCTAGATGTCCGCTGTGTCTGCCAATTCACTCTCCTCTCTCTCTCTCTCCCTCTCAGCACCTGCATATGTTTTCTGGAATGCACACATGCACCCACACGCACACACACACACACACACACACACGTACACACCAATATCAAGTAGCAGTGCCAAACTGTTCTGTTAACAAACTTTGTATGTACATTTGTGTTTATGTATCTGTGCAAGTGCATGTGTTTGTGTGAGTGTGTGTGTGTGTGTGTGTGTGTGTGCCTTTCTCTTCGCCCACATCAAGAGTGTGTGGTCTGAGACTGGACTGGAGTGTGAAAGGTCCACAAACAGTACTTAAGGCACAATGTGCTCATTTCATTTAGAGCTAAGAGTCTCTTGAATTATTGACCGAGGTGAATCTCTACTGGACAAACTCAGTATGTAGCCATAGGCTGGGGCGTTTGTGAGTGAGTGAATAAGTGCATGAGACATATTCCTTGTAGATTTAGAAGTCATCCGTGTTGTCATGCACCCTCCGATTTGGAAACTAACCCACTATAGCATGAATACATATGTAGGTCACCTTGAAATGCAAAAGTGGTGACAGTTTGGAGATCATTTTAAGGAACCAGTGTGCATAACCTCTTGCTAAAAATGAGCTCACTCTAGTCTGAGTGTCTGACAGTTGTGAAATATGTTTCCCTTTTGTACAGAAAATGTTGCACTGAGCTCTCATTGAACATGTCCTATCTTGCCCATGAGCTAAAAACAATTTGTTGCCACTGACTTCCTTGGAAGAGACACAGCTTATTTACACAAGTCCAAACTCATACTACAAAAAAAACATTACAGACCTACTGCTTGAGGCTGGCTCGTAAAGCCTTGGTTAGGATAGACCTAACTAAGCATGGCTTCAGCACCTGCAGTAGGCTAATATTTTATGCAGATGTGGCACAGTTATGCAAACATGTAGCTAGTGATTCAGTCTCAATGTCACTGTCCTTATGACCTTCACTTCTCCTTTTTCGTTATCAGACATTTTATTTATTTATTTATTTATTTAAAAAATGGGCCACTGTTTTATTCAGTACAGAAAACGCCAAACTACATTCCACTTAACCCTTCAGGACAGTTCTTTTAATAAGTTGATTTCAATTCGAAACAAGTGAAAAGATCTCACGCCACTTGCATGTGATTTTAACTTGCTTTGTAAAAATATGGGGTGTTAAGAATCAACCCCAGAGTGAATGACATGTTAAGACGGTATCTTTTGCAGCGCGCCTGCTTAGTGCCGTTGCACGCTTGTCGATATTGCAGCGTCGCCTGTGCGTAAAAATTACCGCTGGGTAATATATTTATTAGCACGTCTGTCGGGCGTGGTTGGCTTGTCTGCCGGGGGGCCTGTAACCGTAGTCTGCTTCAGGGCTGCTGGATGCTCTGTGATGGATGAGGAGTGACAGATCGGGGTTAGCCGCCAGGGGAGTCCATTTTCTTCCAGAGCACGGTCCTATCCGAGGAGAAAGGAGAGGAGAGGAGACACTGGACTGGACGGAGAGGAGGAAGGGACGAGAAACCGAGAGGGGACCGACTGCTTTTTTTTTTTTTTCTTCACCCCTCCTCTCTCTCTCTCTCTCTCTCTCTCTCTCTCTCTCTCTCTCTCTCACACACACACACACACACACACACACACACACACTCCCTCCCTCCCTCCCTCTCTTTGCTCCTTCTCTGTCTCCACTCTTGCACATCACAACCTAGTGGGCTTTACCCGCGGTCTGCACCGCATTGACGCTGCTGCTGCTTCCAGCCGACCCAACCCACTAAACTAACACACACACACACACATACATACACATACACGCACACACACACACTCACACACGCACGCACGCACACACACAGAGCCCACAGTGTCTTTTTGGATGTTATTATCCTCACAACGAAACTGGATGCTGTATTGGTTGTGTGCGCCTTGCATGGATGAGCAACAATTTTGCGAGGAGACTATTTTTAATGCGGTGTTTTCCTTCTCTGTCTCTCTCTTTCTGTCTTTCTCTCTGCATGGATCCGGACTTTGAATCGCTGTCTTGCTCGGTAATGTTAAGACTTGGGAAGCAGAGCTGAATCGGAGAGGAGAGGCGGGGAGAGCAGCGGCGTGTCTTGTGTTGGAGACTAAACGCTGCCGCAGCACACACACACTGACTGGATGACACAGAATTGGGAATATGACTTACAAGTTTGCAGAGCTCATGAGACGGATCGGGATCTTTCTGCAGACGGTGAGCTCTCTCGCAGCCAATGCCAACATGGGTGTTGACTGATTGGGAGAGAGTATCCCTGCACTGTTTGATATGATAATGCACTTGTGAGGATTTTTATCGCTCTCAGTCATTCCTGGACCATGCAGATTCTGCCGCCGAGGACGTTATTTGTGTTACTAGCCCATGCACACGTGTTATCATCTCTGAGAAATAATGAAGACATACGAACTAGAGAAAATAACAGCAGCACATACTATACCCGGACCTTCCATGGGGCTGCCCGGGAGAGTGTCCAAGCCAAAGCCCGGGACCATGCGCTCTCGGCGGGCTACGCCACAGGTGCGTCCTCGCTGGAGCCGCAGGGGCACCGGGCAATTATCAAAAGGACCTTTAACTCCACTTATCCTTGGAAAAGGGTAATTGCAGGAGAGACGTGGCGAATCGGACACGGCAAACACGACATAAATAGGACTGTAACACCCATGGAGAATCCCAACGCTGCCCCACATTGGGACCCGTCGCGTCACCATAATAAGAGGAGAAAGTTGAATGGCGGACTTAGTAGTACGGGGACGCCAGCAGGTGGACACTACAATGCGTATAAACCCTCTTCAATGAGCCGGGGAGGAGGAGGGGGATACGGGGAGAGCGACAGGCACAAGAGGGGCACAAAAGACGAGCAAAAGAAAGGCTGGAAGAGGGGGAGAAACCGGCTGAACAAAAGCTCAGTGGTTTTGGCTCAGCCTCATGCGTCGCCGTGGGAACCCATTCCGAAGCCGGTGGCCCTCACCTCCACCGACCTGCCCTTTGACCTCTTCACCAGGAGGCCCGAGCACTTCACTTTCAGAGAGGAGAACCCATGGGACGCCACGCCGATGACCCCTCCCAACTCGCAGGATTTCGGGGACGAGATCAGGAATCCCTTTTATCCGGTGACGAGCGAGACTTACGGCGCTTACGCGATCACGTGCGTCTCCGGGGTCATTTTCCTGGTGGGCATTGCGGGCAACATCGCCATCCTGTGCATCGTGTGCCAGAACTACTACATGAAGAGCATCTCCAACTCTCTGCTGGCTAACTTGGCCGTCTGGGATTTTGTGCTCATCTTCTTCTGCCTGCCTATGGTGGTTTTCCATGAGCTGACCAAGTCCTGGCTGCTGGGGGAGTTCACCTGCAAAGTGGTGCCCTATGTGGAGGTAATTCTATTCTATTCTATTCTATTCTATTCTATTCTATTCTATTCTATTCTGTTCTGTGTTCCATGCTATTTTACTGTTCTTCAACAGTTTAATAGTGTCTGTAATAAATAATTTTCTTAAAGGTCACAAAAAAGATTGAAAGGCTTTGTCAGTTTCCATTTTAGTGGAAATGAAACAGCATATACTACATATGTAATTTTGCCTTCTGCAGCAATGGCAATTAGCACATGGGTCAAAGCCATTGACAGTAATATCTTCCACCTTGTGCACAAATAATCACACTCATGTCAACAGGCCTAACCAGTTAAACTTGTTAGGAATGTTATTGTGGTGATACATTGTTGATCGTAATTGTTGTTTGCTGTTGGGGGGAAATTCTCATGCACGTTGCCTTAAAAGGTGAGCTCAAGCTTAGTGTTGAGTTTCACTTTCACCCCTGAGTAGCCAGCAAGCAAACATACACACGCTGTGGCTTATACACCTGCTACTGCAGGAGGGAACCTCGCCTGTCCCTCAAGGCATGTAGACTGGATACTCTCACACACACACACACACACAAAAACACAAAACAGGATGTAAAGGAATAGCTCACTATCTCCCATCCACTCTCAGTCACATGCAACAGACACCCTCTCTCCTGTTGCTTGCCCCATCTTTGATAAGCCCCCCTTTTGTGTGTAATTTTAAGATGCTGCATTAGGTTTCCATGAGCTGCTTTCAGTAAAGGTTTCCAGCGTCTAGGTTGCACAATGGCTCCCCAATGTTTAGTCCAGCAACAGGATCGTGTTCACCTACATCAGGGGGGATGAGCAGGCATCCCATTGTTCTTTTATATCACATATTATGAAGGTTGAGGGCTGCTTACAGAGTACATAGATGTATCATTAATTTGTAGTGGCCTACCACAATGTCAGACCCCCCTCAGTGGAAAACAACCCCCTGGCAGTGTAATTACATATGAGCTATCCAAAAAGCAGGAGGACATATTTTAAGAACCCGTGGAAACTGACCCTTTATAGAGCAGTGTTACGGAATCTATAGGAGTGATATTAGGTTGCTACTGTGAGAGCAGTGTGTGCTCAGGACAGCACAGGAACACACCTCCAAGGCATAGACTGTGTGGCTACTCTGTATGGCAGAGTGTGTCTGTGTGTCTTTTTGGAAGAAGTGGTACTTGTGTATTCCTGTGTGTTTACTCTTGCGTGTGTACATGCATCTTAGAGTGCATATTTATCAGGATGTGTGCATCGGGGTCCATCTGTATGCACAGCAGCCTGAGTGTGTGTGTGTGTGTGTGTGTGTGTGTGTGTGTGTGTGTGTGTGTGTGTGTGCATGTGTCAGTTCAGGGCGTGAGTAATGCAGCCCGGGGCACTCTCTCTCCCCATGGAGCATTCTGTGAAACACACACGTACACACATACACACATGCACACACAGAGACATTTACCCTGTGGAATGACTTTATTCTTCACTTAACCCAAATTCAGTCACAGGGGATATCAACATTTGGCCTGGAATAAAGATAGGAACACACGCATGCACACACAGCCCTACACATGCACATCCACAAACATGTATTTACACACCTTTAACCCAAACACAAACTGCAAACAAACAACCACAGTCCAGAAATTTTGACATTAAACCATACAGGCTCTGATGCACCATGGCCTCTAGGTGATTCTATACTTCAGCACATCCTGCACACTGTCTGATTTTATAAATAAGCATGCACAGACACACACACATACACACACCCACACAGACACACACACTTGCATAGACACACAATTGCAGGCACAGTCAGTGTATCACTCAAAGACATGCACACATACATACACACAAGCTGACTCACACACATATGCACATGCATGCTTGTTAACAGACATCTGCAGACACAAACTCATGTGTGTACCTGTGTGTGTGTGTGTGTGTGTGTGTGTGTGTGTGTGTGTGTGTGTGTGTGCATGCAGGTACACGGAGATAAGAGCCCAGCTAAGGTGGTATAGATAATGTATCCGTGTCAGCTGAGAGAGGAGCCTGCACATGGCGCTTCCTTCAGTAAATACAGTTTTATCCACTGCTAGTAGCTAAGGCTGTCAGAATGAATTTCATTATTAAAATTTGAGTCACTGGCTTGCTATGCCTTGGTTCATCCTCTGTCACACAAGCAATATCTCACAATCTTGTAATCTTTTCTAGCACCATAGCAGAAAACAGCCCGACGAGGAGGTTACTACTCCTCTTAACAGCTTCTGCAAGCCATGTTTGGAAGAGATTTGGATTCCCTTCATTAAAGTGCAAGATTCAGCGAAAAAAGCTTGAGAAATCCTCCAAGAAACTGAACAACGGAAAGACCGCATGTTCTGAATCAAATTCAGTCTGTTTAGAGTTCATTGTCTGTTGCATCCTGCCTGCATGTATCAATATTATGTAAATACTGCTATTAAAATTCATTCAAAGGGTCTCTGAAACTGCACTCAAAGACATCCAGTTTAGAAAAACAAAAGTTATCAAAAAAATAAGCTGCGTGAATACTAAAATGTCAGTGGAATTTGACTGATATCTGTCAATTCATAGTGGAATCTGATTTTAAGGCAGCAGTGGAAGCTCTACTGGTTGGCACAGGGTGGAATTTTCCATACCTCGAAGACAAAGTAACAGTTTTTTTTTTGGTGCGAGAAGCAAAAGTGCATGGCAGGAAAATTACAAGAATTGCTCAACCCAATATGGAGCTCAGCAAGCCTGCAATTCTTATATACTCCTGTTTAACTGTGGAAAATGATCGCGCATTCTCATTAAAGATGTCTCCTTACAGCAGTGATACAGAGTGCAGCAAATTTAGGCAAAACTAATGGACAGTAATTGGGTCTTGCACCTGGCAATTGAGCCGGATAATATTTAGAAAATAGGTTAAAATAACAAATTATTTGACAACCATTACACCAAGCGTTTTACGAGCTACAGGGGGAATTATGCCATTTGTTAGGGTTTGCTCAGAGCGATGCTGCTGTAACACAGCGGTTTGAAAACTTTTTGGCTCATTACCCCAAAATAAAGAGATGCTTACTAATCAACAGCTGAGCACAAGGCAAGCACAGAACCATGACAGCAATAATGCTCCACATTTTTGTTTTAAAGCATTCTTATATAGTTATTGGTGTGTAATAGGAAGTGTTTGACAAAATGAAATTTATAAAACCTCAATTAAATGAATCTCAGTGACTGTGAAATTTTGCAGGTGCAAGAGGCTACCGACCAATCCTAAGAATAGCTAGACATGGGCATGAGCACATCACCATTCAACCTGGTTTGCACCTAAACACTAGTCATT